>NW_022991761.1:199065-341565 GCF_902827175.1 Gymnodraco acuticeps | reverse complement strand
GACGGCAAGCGGGTGAGGCTGAGTAACAGTCAAAACCAAACTACATTTAAAAGAGACATTGCTTCTAAACTAGCTTTGAGGATTCACCGTATGTTTCCTCTGCTCTAGGACGTTTCCACAAGGATCTGTTATCCTTTAAGTTACATTACTTAGGGTACAATTTGTTATATTTCACTAGGATTACACATTATTAGCTTTAATACAATCATTTCTATCACAGTTACTTCTGGTGAGAGCGTAAGGGCTATCACTTTGGATAGTCTTGCCAGCTTCATCAACCTTTTCTAGCCAAAGACACTGTTTTTAAGATTTTAAACTGACTGTTATTAAGTTATAACACTTTTTCAGGAGCGAAACTAACCATTTGGATTACCAATATGTGATAAGATCATCCGAATCACCCGTGTTTGGAAGTTTGCGTCGATGTTTGGAGCTGGGAGAAGCTGCTGGCTGTATGAGATCAGCCGGTCAGCTTGAATAGAGGACACAATGTTTCATGGTTACTTTCACTGCCTGAACCGGAGACACGGGTTCGCACTGCAAATCTAACCATAGGATATTTCATAATATTTCAAATACAAATTATAAGAGCAACCAATTTGGCGGTAGCCAACTAGATGGATAACATTCGCTAGCTTGCTTGTTAGATGGGTAGCTAAGGTAAGCTAGCTAACTAGTAAGGTAGATGGCGAATGTTAGCTAGCTTGTAAAGTAGGTTGAATACTGACTTGTAAAAGTGCTTTGAGGGTTTTTTAAGACTGTAAAAGCGCTGTATAAATGCATTCCATTTAGCATTTATGCTACCAGATGCTTTGTTGAATTTTGACCAAACTGTAACAGTGACTCGTTACAGACATTATGATGGTTATTATTTGTTTGTTGTGTTTTATGTGGGTAGTGTCCAAATGCTTGTGTGTGGACCAGAAAGAATGGTCCATGCTAATGCTAATAACAATTCTAATAAAGATAAACCGAAAGCATGCACTAAAAAAAACACAGATTAATTGAATTTGTTCTTCTCCAGGTGATGTCCATCCTGCTCCACGGAGACGCAGCTTTCGCCGGGCAGGGTGTCGTCTACGAAACCTTCCACCTGTCTCACCTGCCGTCCTACACCACGCACGGCACCGTGCACGTTGTCGTCAACAACCAGGTAACATACCTGAACAGACGTACTCAAGCAATTCTCTTTCTGAAGTTCATCACTTCATCTCTGCACTGTTTTTTACCAGAGGTAGAAAAATGACTTAGATCTTGTACTTTAGTAAAAGTAGAGTACCAGAGTGTAGGAATACTCTGTTACAATGCAGGACAAGTCAAAGTCCTGCATTTACTCGAGTAAAAGTCAAAAAGTATTGGCACCAAAATATACTTGAAGTACAAAAAATGTAAGTACTCATTATCATGAAAGACATGTAATATAATGTATATGTTTTGATTATAATTATTGATGTATTAATGTGTTATCAAAGCTTTTTTTTCCCTTTGTATACTGCAGGGTAGCTTGTACATTTACTCCAGGTGTAGCAACACATTTAAAGTCTCTCAAAATTGTACCTAAAGGTGGGGTAGGTAAGTTTGAAAAACCGGCTCGAGATACACTTTTTGTTATATTCCATGGAATGCTCTTAACATCCCGATAGCAATGAATATCTGAAGTGCTTTGACAAAAAATCCATAAAAAATATCATCTCTGGAAGCCGTGGCGCTGTAAAAAGCACGACCAATCATCTGAGCCGGCCCGGCTAAAGTAACTGGATGGCCTACCTGCCTGTCAGCCTTCCATCTGTGCACAAACTTATCTTGTGCCCTCATTGGTCATGTGCGCGTTCGTGTGTATTGGAGGAGGGGCTCTGTGAGGAAGAGGCAGATTTTTTCCAGCTGTGTATTATCAAATTCTAGCGCACTCGAGCTGGTTTCTCCAAAATGACCTACCCCACCTTTAAGTACAGGTCTTGAGTAATTCTACTTAGCTACTTTTCACCTCTGTTTTTTACCTACAACTGAACAGATACAAGAAAGAAAAAAAGTTAGTTTCGCTACTGGTAATCCGCAACATATAATTGAGAAGTCAAACCTGAAAGGATGTTTACAGAAAACACATTTTATTTCTTATATAATTAACAATCAAACTATGTGAGTTAGGAGGACTCTAGGAAGCAAACGGGCAGATGGATGACTGAGCTCTAACCCTGTGTCTCCAGATCGGCTTCACTACAGATCCTCGTGTGGCTCGCTCCTCTCCGTATCCAACCGACGTGGCTCGGGTCGTCAACGCTCCCATCTTCCACGTCAATGCCGACGACCCGGAGGCCGTCATCTACGTCTGTAAGGTGGCCGCCGAGTGGAGGGCCACGTTCCACAAAGACGTGGTGGTCGACCTGGTCAGTGTCATCGTTTTTAGGTAAAAACTCCAAATTGTTGTGAGATTGTGAGAGACTTACACGTGTGTGTGCAGGTTTGTTACCGTCGGATGGGTCACAACGAGATGGACGAGCCGATGTTCACACAGCCGCTGATGTACAAACAGATCAAGAAGCAGAAGCCGGTTCTGCAGAAGTATGCAGAGAAACTGATCGCAGAGGGAGCCGTCAACCGGCAGGAGTACGAGGTAACAAGACACTTCTTCTACTTCGAGTTTTTCCGTCTCCACATAGCTCTATTTTCTGGCAGAAAGTTATTCTCCAATTTCAACAGTGACCGACACTTTTGTGAAATCTTGAAATATTCTCAAACCAAAACGTTCAAAGAAATTGCAGTGAAATCAGAAACGGGAGTGTGAAGCTGACAATTGAGCGGCCCGACCAAGCAAGGAGGCAGAGGCAGAACGTCCAAAAATACAACCCGGTGTGGGCATTTATTAAAACATGAACACATTACACACAGCCTCAATCCTGCTTCTGCTGTTCACGTGAGCCCAGCCTGCAGCCACCAGGATCTCACACACACTCCCTGCCCCCCTAACAGACAGGGAAACAGAGCCTAAATACACACACTCTAATCAGCACAACAAGACACACGTGAGGGGGGGAGACAACACCGGACACCAGGTGCACACAATCAACGACAGACATGGGGGAAGGGGAACACTTTTCAACAACAATACAACCCGTAACGGAGGCCGAGATCTATGAGCCCAGAGATCACCTCCGTGACAGGAAGACGCTGGGAAATAAGAAAGAGCAGCAACACATTACTTCATGACCAAGTTATTGTTACTGTTAGAAAATAGCACAGCAGAGTTTTCGGCTGACGAAGGAACCGTAACGCGGCGCAGACGGACCCGTGGAATCTAGGGGTTAGTAACTTGTTGACGTGAAATGTGTTGCTCTCTTTACATCTCCACTAGCTGGGTCGTCACACAACACATTTATGATTATTTTTGTTAGCATCATTAAACATAGCAATGTCCGTCCCTTGTCCTGTTGCTACTGCTGTGTGTGTGTGGATGTCTGGTGTTCTGATTTTGGCACTAAACACACTCCTCTCTTCTTTCACTCGGTCTCTGTTTGCAGGAGGAGATTGCCAAATATGACAAGATCTGTGAGGAGGCATACAATCGCTCCAAAGATGAGAAGATCCTCCACATCAAGCACTGGCTGGACTCCCCCTGGCCTGGTAAGGGGGAGAGGGGACGGGGGAGACCATGCATTTGTGTCTATCTATAATATTTTCTTGTCCTTAATTTTCACGGGGTTGTAAAATCATAATTTGTTATTACCTCGTTTTTAACAAAGTGTCATAGCGATCATATAGAACAAGCTTATCAGGGCAGCGATGAAAAGGCACTGTGCGGTCACTTTTAAGCAGATGAAGAAAGAATGTTCTGCAGTGAAAACAGAGGCCAGTAAAAAAACGCCTTGACAGGCAGATTAGAAAAGTGCAATCTTAACGAAATTAGTTTTTGCGTCTTTTGTTCAGACATATGACTTTTTAGGGCCTTAATCTGTCAAATTGATCGATGGGCTTCAGATGTTTCCCTTTTTATTATTAAAAAAAATCCTAAAATGTATGTTCACACTGATCAGTCAGGATCTGAAGCCTTCACCTTAATTTTTAGGGCTGTACACAAAATATACTTATTTAAATTACTTATACTTACTTAATCAACTTTCTATTAAGATTTCAAAAAGCCTTCCAATGTCTTTCATGACGTAATCATACACATTGCAGATTTATTTTTAATTATAGCAAAATTATTTTTATTCTATTCATATTCTCATTTCATTAGATATAAACATGTTGTGAAGTAACATATATATTTTTTCAATAGTGGCAAAAATACTGGAAATGATATAAATGCTGCAGAGCATTCAAATGTTGATTTGGAATCCTTTTTCCACCCTTCTAAATGAAGCCCAGGTCACTGAGTTTCTGGTCCGGTTTTGAGGGTCTCTGTCAGGTAGTTGACATGTTGAACTCTTGTCTTCAGGTTTTTTCACTCTGGATGGACAGCCAAAGGCCATGAGCTGCCCCTCCACCGGCCTGACTGAAGAGATGCTGAACCACATCGGGGGCGTGGCCTCGTCCGTCCCTGTGGAGGACTTCACCATCCACGGAGGTCTGACGCCATAATGCATTTGACTGGCAAATGATTTGCACCGTTAACTAACAGTAACAAACAAATCATCCTTACAGTAAATAGTCTTTATTTCCAGTTCTGCCTTTTTGTAGTTCTAAGATATGTTATAGATATATATATCTATAAGTGCACTGACCTCCCCACCTTTAAGACACTGACATAAACGCACCTTTTCAGTCTGGCTTTTAATGTGTGATTAATGTTGTTTAAGTAGCCATTTTTAATTCAACTTTGTATTTGTTTATACCACTGTAAAGTGTCTTTGAGCATTGGATAAAGCACTTGGAACTAAAATGTATTATTATTATTTATCTTTTTAAAGAGGCCCTATTATGTGCATAGGTTCAAGTCAGATAGTTTTCCATTGTTTTCTTCTGTAACATAATGACATCACTGTTTAACAATTGTGCTCTCGGCCAGCGCTCCAACACATTGCACGCCATGTGCTAAAGGGTTGGGACATTTCCGACACATCTCTTAGCAGTTTACCAATTAAAAAAAGAGCCGTCCAGCTAACTAATCAGAGCAGACTGGGCTCTGGTTTCAGACAGAGGGTGAAAAGAGGTGCTGCAGCACAGGCAGTATGAGAAAGATAAAGAGCTTTTTGAACATTAAAGCACGGAGACATGTCCCAGTAGAGACACTACATACTGATATGAAGCTGAAAAGGAGCATAATATCATGTCCTCTTTAATCTTCTAAAATCATATGAATGGTGACATCCAGACTGTATTCTGACCCTCAGTGATCATGCTTTGTTGTTTCAGGTCTGAGTCGTATCCTGAAAAGCCGCGGCGAGATGATTCGTAACCGCACAGTGGATTGGGCTCTGGGAGAGTACATGGCCTTCGGATCTCTGCTGCAGGAGGGAACCCACATCAGGCTGTCGGGGCAGGACGTGGAGCGAGGCACCTTCAGGTAATTACCCAGAACCTCATCTGCGTCCATCTCTTCTAATGTTCTCCTCCCGCTTTGGGGTGAGTTCTTGGACCGAATTTTAGTTCGGCTCAGGAGCAGAAAGTTAGTCGAGGGTCAGGTTCTCTCTGGAGGAAATGAAACAGCTGTTTTGTATTAGATGTAGAAGTGTGTTTCAACATACAGACAACTATCCTGATTCAGAATATCTATATCTATAAAAGCAAAATATCACCCTTTTTTTATTGAATCAACCTTAGATGAAGTACATTAACAGTTTCCAACATTTCCCCTTTTTGTACCATACTTGCCTCGTGTGAGTGTAAAGCAGCCTTTTGTTTCCAACTTTCTTTGTCCAACATATTTTCAATATTTACAATTGTTTAGAGATCATTTCAAGTAATTTTGCTTAAAAAAAACAGTCTCACAATGTCCAGGAACATCAAAATAGATGTGTATGTATCTAAGAACTAAACTGTCCTTTAACAGTTGATAACCTGTGAAAGGATACTTCTAATCTCCCCTCAAAGAACATCACTTCAAGTTCAAATGAAATCATTGGTATCCTTGATCTACACATGATGGAGTGATGTGGGATTCATTGTAGCTGCATATATTTAGCAGACCTTTCAGGCAGTCACACCTGTAATTCAAACCTAGTGAAGCAAGGGAATAATAATAATGTCTACCTCTATTTCCCCAGGCAGGACTGGGTTATCCTTAATGTACACCATCTGTTTACCACTTCCCAAAAATCCTTCAGTGCTTAAAGCAGAAGTAGGGAGTCAGTGTTAAGATCTAATAACTTTGGTATCTATTTTCTTATAATGATCAAATCAAGAGATTGAAATGAAATATTCTTGGGTTACTAAGAACCAGCCAAGTAAGCTTCACATAAACAATTGTTGATTTCCTGCAGTGGAGAACAGAGAGAAAGTATGAGATCAAATGACACAGTTCTGTAATGTTGTCCTGCACACTCAACCTGTCGTCCTCTCTCAGCCACCGTCACCATGTGCTCCACGATCAGAACGTGGACAAGAGGATCTGCATTCCCATGAACCACCTCGCTCCTGACCAGGCGCCGTACACCGTCTGCAACAGCTCGCTGTCCGAGTACGGAGTCCTTGGTGAGGCTTCACTGTTCCTCTGCAGCTGCACATAAAGCTCCGAATGATCTCATTCTGGACACCATGAGCATAACCAGAGGCCCCACCCCCCCATATTCTATTAAAGATATCAGACCCTCCCTTTTAAAGCATAGGTTATTTTCTCTAAGGCCAGACAATGAGAGATATTTAACATATTGTTAAATTAAGTCTGTTATCGGATCGCGAAACAGGCTGTCATCAGACTGGCAGGGGCTGTTACCTGCTCTGCTCAACCCCCTCTGTTTGAATGTTGTTTCTTTAGACATTTTGTCTCTAGTATTTATTTGTTTATACTTGTAGAAAATATTTTAGTGCACTTGTAATACCTGTGCTGTATTTGTTTCTGAAACATGACACTGTGTTTGTGAGTGAGGCATTTGTAAAACGTGTTCAGTTTGTTTGAGGAGTTATGGCAGGAAATTAGCTCCATAATTACGACTGTCGTGCTAACTGCACAAAAGGAAGCCGAGCACCCAAGGCCACATTTGGTGTTTACACTGAATCTGTGGGCATGTAAGCAGGCCCTTCACTGGCTATAGGTTTCAATAAATAAAACGTAGTTATCATTGAATTACTGGTTCAATTGGGCAAAAAGGCATGTCAGGGTGTGCATGAATATCAGTGCTGTAAAGTAACTAGGTACTTACTTTACTCAAGTACACTTGTGAGATACTAGTACTTTACTGGAGTATTTCATTCTTATTTTGCTACTTTGTACTTCTACCCCACTACCATTCAGATGAATCGTGTACTTACTTTGCAGAATTGGATTAATGATTAAATCTAATCAAGTGTTAAATCAGACTTTAGTTCCACCTGGAGTAAATTCACAAGCTACCCTGCAGTATACAAAGTCATTCAAACTAGCTGCACCTTCACCAGCTTTGAGAACACAATACTTTTGAATTTTTACTTAAGTAACATTTGCAATGCAGGACTTTTACTTGTGACATAGTATTCGTACACTCTGGTACTTCTACTTTTACTTAAGTACAAAATATGAGTACTTCTTTCACCACTGATGAATATAGGAAAACTGGACTAGTCTTCTGTCTGCAGATTAACAGCATAAATGTTTATATTTTCTGTTGTGTGTGTCTGTAGGCTTCGAGTTGGGTTTTGCGATGGCGAGTCCCAACGCTCTGATCCTGTGGGAGGCTCAGTTCGGAGACTTCCACAACACGGCCCAGTGCATCATCGACCAGTTCATCTGTCCCGGGCAGGCCAAGTGGGTCCGGCAGAACGGCATCGTGCTGCTGCTGCCGCACGGCATGGAGGGCATGGTGAGGAACACACACACACACACACACACACACACACACACACACACCACACACACACGTACAGCGTGGTGTAGACATTATGTCTGAGACTACAGGCTGATAAACATAAATATAATAATACTTTTACTATACTATATTGAAAAAAATATATAAGTTCAGTGATAAGGAAAAAGGAAATCAGTCATTAATTCCAATTTAACTGGAAAAATATACCCAACAATAATGTTTTTAAAAAACTACAATTATAAACATGTTTTAAATAAAATGGCAGGCTAGCATTAATAACAACAATGTTTAAGACATCATTTTAAAATACATCACTGAAATACTTTAATTTATCCGTGATCTTTAAGTGGAAAATATAAGTTGTTTAACTCCTATCATAAAGAGGAACATATCAACAAAAACTCTGATTTTTAATTCCTTATTTATGGCATCTAACAAAAAACATTTCACAATAAAGCTGACTTGACCAGGGAACTGGAAAATTCATTGCAAACTAGTTTCCGGGTTTAAGTAAATGATTCCTGCACCACTCTATTGGCCCTGCCAGTTCTCCCTCCCCAGCATTGAACCAAATGTAGGAGCGTTATTTAGCCTCCTCCCGACAAGCTATCTGGACCTGGTACCAATGGATTCCTCATGTTTCATATGATACCAGGACCTTCATCCAACTTTAAAGGTCCCATGTCATAGCCATTTCTACTAGAATAGATTTACATTGTTCAATTTTCCAAACTCACATTGGTTTCTCATACAGCATCTCTGTATAGTATGTGTATTCACTCTCTGTCCTAAACGGCTTGTTGGAGCTCCTGCCCCCCCCTCCCTATGAGCCCACTATGCTCTGATTGGTCAGCTCGCCCACTCTGTTCTGATGAGTCCACCACCGTTACAGCTAAACATCAGTGTGTATGTTTTACAATGGCATTAGTTAGCAACCAGAAAATGATACCAGTAATGACAAACAGATGAGAATGCTGCGTGGGGTCTGGGTGCCGTATTGGCGGGACGTTGCGGAAGACTCACTGCTGGAGCGGACAGTGTGAGCTGGCCATAGAAGTAGGGGTGCTGGGGGTGCCGGGAAGTAGGGGTGCTGGGGGTGCTGCAGAATCTGGAGAATCACAAAACGACCGTTGACGACTCGGTTCGCTCACGGCCGGCACCGCCCTTAATGTGTTTTTAAACGTCATCATTGAAGCTGCGCTGACAGGCGACAGAGGTCCACCGTGTCCACGCAGCGAGGCTACCCCCCGTTGACAATTCGCTGCACCCCCTAAGTAAAATGACTTCCTGCGGCTATGGAGCTGGCTTACTGGTGTCGTTTCCTAGTTGCTGCTTGGGGTCTGCGAGACAGCGAAACCCAGCCCGAAACCCGCAGCCTGGCTGTGAGTCTGTGTGTGTGCTCAGGCCGAGCCTCGCCGCGTCTCGCTGTCTCAGGCTGAGAAATCCACGGAGCTGCAGCTGAGAAAAGATTGAGTGTGTGTGAGGAAGTCCGCGGATTGGTCCGTGGAGTCGTTATGTCACTATACCCAATACGTCACTATACCCAAGAAGAAAAATATGGAAAAAGAAAAATCTCCAACGAGGCGTTCTGGGGCAGCATAGACAGGTATTTTCTGTGTTAGAATTGTACTCGCTAGGGTGTACTTTGAGGGTTTGTGACTCTGCAGACCGTTTACATGCAGAACAAGCTTCATAACACACAAGGGGACGGGTAATAACCGGAAAAGCATGACATGGGACCTTTAAAGCTGCATCCAGAGCAGGCATGGGCAAACTAAGGCCCGCGGGAGAAAACTAAGGCCATATATGGCCCGTTGGGCTTTTTAATCCGGCCCGCCGAATATTGGTACAAAATTGTCCAAATTATAGTAAAGACCGCTGTCACTACCCGATCTGTCCCCCTGCCCGATCTGTACTGCGCATGTGCGAGATGGTCCGCCATATTGGACAACTCCGTACGGCAACCCAAGATGGACACTTGACACAGTGGCTTTTAGCAAAGCTCAAAAAGAAAACTCGAGAGAGATGAGTTATTGTTATTACAACGTGACTTCACTATTATTTAACAACTCTTTTTATCGGGTTCTTTTATTTGGGGTTAAGTACATTGTCAGAATAAGTGAGAAATGAATTTAACTTCTGTTAGACAGCCATTACATTACATTGCATTTAGCTGACGCTTTTATCCAAAGCGACTTACAATAAGTACATTCGACCAGGAAGACACAACCTTGAAGAAAACAGAATCATATAAGTACATCAGGTTTCATAGAGCCAAACATTTCAAGTGCTACTCAACTGGCTTTAGATAAGCCTGTCCTTTATTAGTATATAAGAGGTTTGTTAATAAATCTATCACTCAAAGTGGAGTCGAAAGAGATGAGTTTTCAGTTTGCGCCGGAAGATGTGCAAGCTATCTGCTGTCCTGATGTCAATGGGGAGCTCATTCCACCATCTTGGAGCCAGGATAGCAAACCCACGTGTTTTTGCTGATGGGAACTTGGGTCCCCCTCGCAGCGAGGGTGCAGCGAGTCGTTTGGCTGATGCAGAGCGTAGTGCACGCGCTGGGGTGTACGGTTTAACCATGTCCTGGATGTACGAAGGGCCAGATCCATTCGCAGCATGGTAAGCAAGTACCAGTGTCTTGAAGCTATCATACTGAATAAATATTTACTGTGAATGTATGCAAACATTTATGGCATATGGCTGTCTAACAGAAGTTAAATTCTGTTTATTTTGTGTAGAAAACGGTTTATGCCACAATATGATAAACATGTAGTCGAGATAGTCTGATTAGCTTCGGTTGCTATGCTAACATCACCTGTAGAATGCCAGAGAAACTTTCATAACAGCGTTGTGATGCCAAACAGCGTCAATTCAGACTGAAACACATTCACTGATGGGGATGGGGGATATCTATCAGCTGCTTGTGTGAGAGTCGGACAGTGAATACTTTTCAGCGGCCGCTGCCACGAGTTAACAGTAGAGTTGACTAAACTCCGGTGGAAGAGCAGCGCTGCAGCGGGCGGTAATCCCGCTGAACCACATTAATAAACAGCACTCTGGAGAAAGGTATAAGGTTGAAGAAGTAGTTATTTAATTTATTCTGGCTTCGTATGATTAAAAACTACCCGACGCAGTCCTCTATTGATGTTGTTGTGAGCGGTGTTGCGGAGAAAATCAGTGACGTAAAACGCTGTGTGGGTCATAAGAAGGCACGTAAACGGTTACGTCATTACGCAAACGATGACGCAATGACGCAATAATTCACCTTTGAACCTAATTCACCTTTGAACCTGCATCTGTAATAATGAGTGGACCAAAGAAAGGAAAAGTCAACAAATCAAATCAAGTTTTATTTATATAGCACATTTATAAACGATTTTTGGTCGAGCCAAAGTGCTGTACATAAAATAAAAATAGCCTACAGTAGAGACACTTTACAGCAAATACAACAGCACAGATTATTCAGAATATCAGTATGAGAAAAACGACACCCTCTATCCTTAGACCCTCACATCGTACAAGGAAAAACTTCCAGAGAAAATCCACAGTTTAAGGGGAAAAAAATGGGAGAAACCTCAGGGAGAGCAACAGAGGAGGGATCCCTCTCCCAGGACGGACAGACGTGCAATAGATGCCGTGTGTAAATCGAAGAGATAATACATTTTACAGCATATAGACCGAATGTTAGGAAATGCATGTGTCTGTAATAAGAAGATGAATCCACGAGGATGTCAGCTACAATCCTGTGGAAGCCATCAGGGAAGCAGCATGGCGAGACCCAAGGCAGGACCGCAGAGACAGGTTCAGTCACGACCCGAAGTCCACGACTTAATCCAGAACTCAGGATAGAGGATCCAAGACACAGGACTACAGCAAGAGGATCAGCCTCGACTCCGGATCCCGGCGTAGATATAGATACAAAACAAGAAAAAAGATTTGGCTGGGTTAATCGGAACAAGAGAATACACAGACACAGACAGAGAGGGAAAAGGTCATTGGATACAAGTTATTCTTGATAACCCTCTAGAAAGATCTCATGAACTTCCCCACTCAATCTATCAAGACCCGAGCAGTTCTATTAGATATAGGATAAGAAACAGAGATAGGGAGCACAACAACCTATCTCTTCGTCAGATGCACTCCCCCGCTTATCTAAGCGACTCTGTACCCCGTTACCCTCTACAAGGCCATAGACCAGCAGAGGGAAAATGGGGGGTGTGTAAGGGTAACGATTTTTAAGAATAAACCGCAAGGGTCTAAAGGGAAAAAAGATGAAATATAAGGTACTATATTTTAAGTAATCCTATCTACTATTCCTATATTCGAATAATGTATAAACTATTTAAAAAATACTTTATGAAATCCTATGTTATGTTATGTTATAACAATGAGTGCCGAGTGTTTAATGAGTGGACGGCTAAATATTTTTTCACCGATTTGCTACTGGCCCAGCCCGTCTGTTACATTTTAAAACTCATAGTGACCCCCGAGCCAAAAAGTTTGCCCACCCCTGAGAGTGTGTATAAGTGTGTGATGGCTTGTTTGTGTCCGCAGGGTCCGGAACATTCTTCAGCTCGTCCAGAGAGATTCCTCCAGATGTGCAACGACGACCCCGACGTCATGCCGGTAAAACTGCTGTTTTGGCTTCTGAGCAATTTGAGATCACAACAGTCCTCTTTTTAATACATAAGCTTCTTTGAACATTAGGAAAATAGATATAGTCACTTCAAAAAGACAGATTGTAAGTGCTGGTGCATTAGTGATCAGCCTTGAAACATATTGCTCCTCCGTCCACTGTACAATTAGTGTGGTACTGTAGTTTATTCAGATTCCTTTAATATAACTGCTTGTCACATGTGTGCCACGACTATTCTGAAGGCCCTGTCGTACCTGAATCCCACATTGGGACGAGATCACCGTCTCACTATTCAGATTTCTGAAGGGATTAACATTATGTATGTTTATTTTTAATATGGAAGGTTATTTAGTTGTAGGTACTGTAGGTAGATTTGGTTAGCAGGTAAAAGACAAGGGATCCTTTATGACACAAATTCCAAAATAACATGGTAGCAAGCAAATCTCCAATACAGAACCCTCTGCTCCATCATATCAAAAAACATTTCAAAACCAATTGTACAAACATGAGTAATCCAGAAAGTTAATAAATAAATGAGTTGGAAAATCTAAAAGCTACTTTTGATCATTTCTGGCTTATTTTGTAACACAACATTACCTGTTTCTGGTACAATATAGTTCAAAATGTGTTTTCCCAGCTAATTTCAATATCTCATTTGTTTAGACATCGCATCTCATTATGATCTCACTGAGAGAGTTTCTGCTCTTTAGGACAAGTTACCAAACCATGACATTAAAGAAAAAGACAGAATTGACACGATAAAACATGAACGTCGTGGTATTGTCAATGTCAAAATAGGACAGTTTCCTAAGACAAAAGAATCGCTGCTGCGGGTACGTTGTTGGACATGTGAGATTTGTTCTGCATAATTCTAGCAGGTAATTTCTCCAAGACGAAGTCAGACACCATTTTCAAAAATCACATCGCAGCTGCACGGCCACCCGTCATTTTTAAACTCACTCTCGTGGCCTGAGGCAGGTACCAAGAGTTTAGGATGGATAACTGATGTACAGCCTGAAGAGGAATCTCTATAGCAGCTATACTTTAGGGCTTAATTATTTCTGTTGCAAGTATTTCTTTTGTATATGATTGTTAAAGCAATTCCTCTCCCCCTCTCTCAGAGCCTCACAGAGGACTTTGCGGTGCGTCAGCTCTACGACTGTAACTGGATCGTGGTGAACTGTTCGTCTCCTGGAAACTACTTCCATGTCCTCAGACGACAGATCCTTCTGCCATTCAGAAAGCCTGTGAGACTCACACACACTCATGGCTGTCTGAATATATACGAGCACTCGCTCTTCCTCCTCCTATTTCTCCTCCTCATCCTCTCCTATCTCCTAATCCTATTCATCTTCTTCTTCTATCCTATTCTATTCACTTTTGAAAAACTGTCTCTGTATACTCTTGATACTTCAGTTAGGTTGTGTAATGACGATTTGACCTGATAAACGTCCTGTTTGTCCCTCCAGCTGATTGTCTTCACTCCCAAGTCTCTGCTGCGTCTCCCAGAAGCCAGATCCAGCTTTGACATGATGCTTCCTGGTACCATTATAATCATAATTGATCATAATAAAAAATAATCTTTCAAAGGGCTCAGTGTGACCTTCAGTGTCTCTCCTGCAGGCACTCAGTTCCAGAGGCTGATCCCAGAGGGAGGCTTAGCGTCGCAGAGCCCGGAGGAGGTGAAGCGCGTGATCTTCTGCACAGGGAAGATTTACTACGAGCTGGTGAAAGAGAGGAAGAACAGAGGCATGGAGTCTACTGTGGCCATCGCCCGCATGGAGCAGGTACACACACACACACACCTTTGAATCTAATTCACCTTTGAACCTGCATCTGTAACAATGAGTGGACAAAAGAAAAGTCGACAATGAGTGCTAAGTGTTTAATGAGGAGTGGACGGCTAAATATTTGTTCACCGATCTGCTGCCGGCCCGGCCCGTCGGTCAGTTTAAGGATGAGTTGCTCAGTGACCTCCCCCTCTGATTTTGAGGGAGTTAATAATCTTTTTTGCATATAGATTTTATGACCTGACTTTGTCAGCATTGACCCTTCAAGGTTCAGGGCTGATTTCAGGCCATTTCTAACCCATGAAACAACCATTTATTTGAATACATTTGAGTAAGAAGAGGCAATTTAACACCAGTGTTGATGTGTGTCTCAGTTGAGTCGTAGCATTTAGTTAATTCTTCCAAAAACATGTTTAATTGTTCAGTACATTACTTTAAAATGTGTTTCCCTTTCTTCTCTCCAGCTGTCCCCGTTCCCCTTCGACCAGGTGAAGGCCGAGTCGGAGCTTTATGCCAATGCTGACCTGGTGTGGTGTCAGGAGGAGCACAAGAACCAGGGTTACTACGACTACGTGAAGCCCCGCATCAGGACCACCACCCAGAGAGCCAAACCTGTGTGGTGAGCATCCCTATCCTCCATATGAGCAGGGGGCTGGATACCTTGCTGTTTAAATGTCTTAAATCAACCTTTCAAAAGTCTTCAAAATGCTAAGATTTGTTGGGACACATTTTATTAACCTTTTTTTAATTAGTTAGTAATAACGATTTGGTTATATAGTTTACCGGAAGCTTAACGTCACTGATAAGAGCACAGAACTGCCACAACATGTTTTGTTAGATGGTGAGGCTCATGCAGATAAGCAGGTGCTTTGGCATGCTGGAAAGAAAATGGGAAAATTCATTAATAATTGGCTATTAGTACTACTAAAAGGATATTTAGATACCCCAGTATCTAACAGTACGGACACACATATATATCTTTATTACCAAGGTTTGAATTCAAATTAAGGGTTGAAAAAGTGAGTTGCTCTCTCTCCACTCATTTTATCAACATGAAACACAATTAGTATAACTGTAGGAAAATATATAGAAATCAAATTGATAAATAATACTTGTTAGGCCTACACATCTGCTACGTGCATATCACCATTCAAACAAGTTGAGTAAAAGAAAATGGCTTAAACGCTACCAAACTCACTACTCACATTTGTTTTCATTTGACAGTAATTAGGATAGCCTTCATACTTCGCCTTTTGGTATAACATATGTTTGCACTAGCAAGTTACAGCATAAGACTTCCAACTCTTAATAAGCATCGTAACTTACGATCTGTTGTTTGTGTGAACGCTGGAATGGTGAGTAACTTTAAAGGTCACCTATTATTAGGGATGCTCCGATCACCAATTTTGGGGCCGGAATCAGTATCGACTGATCGCCGATCCGATCGAGTGGGCGGGGCCTATGGGGATCTTCCATTTAAAGTGATGTTTACAACTCAGTTAATGGGGCTCATTCACTGGCGCTTCCACAAACAACAACCAACATAATTATTACATTCAAATGAAGTACATTATTCAAGTTGACATGAGAGATGAGCGGAGCCGCTCTCTTTTCCTCTCTCTCTCTCTCCTGACAGCCAGTCAGTATCGTCTCATGCAGCTCACTGATCCAGTAATGACTGAGTGACCCGACAGTGGAGAATAAACATATGTATAACTAGTTTAGCTTGTTCCAGAGGTAGATAAAATAGCTAAGTGTGTTAGGTCTAACTCTTAGTGTGTGTTGCTCCGCTCACCGGTCCGTCACAGCGGGTGGAGCTGCAGGATTTCTGCTTCACACACGTTGCATACCGCTATTTCACTGTCATTTTCGGACACCTTAAAATTAGGGCTGCAACAAACGACTAATTTGATAATCAAACCCTCTTATTTAGCCATCAACTTTTAGATTTAGCTTGAGGTTGTTTTAGGCATGTGGAAACTAACAATGAAGACAATAAAGATGAATACTTGATTCAAAAATACATATATTATTAAATTAACTAAACACATTTTGAACAAAACTAACATTGCTTTTAATTTAAATTAAATAAATAATATTTCACATCAAAAGAAACAACAATGTTTTAACAAATCGTATTAAATAATCTGATGACAGAACTGTAAACAGAATAGCTGAAACTTTAACAAAATAAAGAGTAACTCAGTTACCTCTAATCATTAACCCATGTTTGTATCATGTAGTTAACTCTGTGTGTTGCTGCTAGCATACATAACACCTGACGTGGAAACGTTACTCGTGGATGGGGCTACAGAGCTGCTAGAAAGACAGTTGAACCCGGTGCATTCCTCCGTCTGGATGTGGTGCACTTTTGATAAATGTTTTGACACATTGCTCGTGTTACCGCCCTTACATGCTAAACACTCTTGGCAACGAGCATTGTCCACCTCAAGATGGGTAACATTTAACCACACCTTGGAGCGCTTCTCTCCGCCATCCCCGCCGTGTGTTGCTGCATGTAGCAGCTGCGTGTGTGTAAACTGCCCCGCCCCCTCGCACACAGGAGAGAGAGTGAGAGAGTGTGAGAGTGAGAGTGAGTGAGTGTGAGTGAGTGAGAGTGAGTGTGAGAGTGTGAGTGAGAGAGAGTGAGTGTGAGAGAGAGAGAGAGTGAGTGAGTGTGAGAGAGGTCACTAACGGCCCGTCCACACAGCGGCTTTGGAAAAAGCGACAACAACAACAACAGCCAATCACATGAATCTCCCGCCCCTGACACACAAGCAACGGTTTGATTGGCTAGAGCTTGTACTGGCATATGATTTGATTGGCTGACGCTTCCACCGAAAGCTTCAGAAGCTTCAAAAGTTGAACATTGCTCAACTTTTGCAGCCTGAAACGCCAGGAAAGCTCCGCTCTGCTTCCCACAATGCAGTTCGGCGAAAAGTGACGTCACCCCATTCAAAGTGAATGGTCAGAAGCTTCCAACGCCGCTGTGTGGACGGGCCGTAACACTGCAATATAATGTTTATGCAGCAATAATACATATGACATATATTTTTTAAATGTCTCCAGTACCGATAAAAAGACCGATAACGTTGGAGCTTAACGGCACGTAAAACACACGTGATGACGTCACCAACGAATCGACGACTGAATTAGTTGGCAACTAATTTGGTTATCGATTTTAATCGATTAAGTCGATTAGTTGTTGCACCCTTACTTAAAATACTGCCAGACTGGTGAAGCCATTTTGGCGAGCTTGTTTTGAAAAACACAGAGAAAAGTGTCATGTATACGTCATGTGATCGGCTCTCCTGGTCGGCCTTCATAGAGAGCACCGATCGATCGGCAGAGAGTGAATATCTCAGCTCAAGTGTCAGCTCAGGTAATTTGACCTTTGACCCCCCCTCTCTCTCTCTTCAGGTATGCTGGCAGAGGCCCCGCTGCCGCCCCAGCGACAGGAAACAAGAAGGCTCACCTGATGGAGCTGAAGCGCTTACTGGACAACGCCTTCGGCCTGGACGCGTTCAAAGACCAGCAGTAGACCTGTGACCTCTGACCTGCAACACCTGGAATAAACCTTCACCTGTCTGACCTTTGACCCCCAACCCTCCTGGATTCAGTGTTGACACATATTCACTGCACACACTCACACACACATTGTAATACTGCATATGCTAATAATACATTTGCGTACTTCTACAATTACAGCACACTGCAGATTCTCCAAACATGGTGAAATACTTAGTACACAGTGTACTACATAAAGATCATCACAAATGTTACAGTTTAAAAACTGCAGAAATTGATACAACTTATTGGGGACTTTGTATGGGAAAAATATATATATTACTTAATATTCCGGAATATTCCAGATTTTCTTGCGAATATATACATTTATTATCTCAGAGTATATTCAAGTTTTTCTCCGTAACTTT
Organism: Gymnodraco acuticeps; assembly: GCF_902827175.1. Lineage (NCBI taxonomy): Eukaryota > Metazoa > Chordata > Actinopteri > Perciformes > Bathydraconidae > Gymnodraco > Gymnodraco acuticeps. Next base: position 323,261 of record NW_022991761.1, on the reverse strand, counting down.
ATATCTTCGAGGAATATAACATTTTTCTTTGTAAATGTACCACTTTGATATCAGAGAATCTCCACGTTTTCTCTGAAGAAATTCATTGTTACTCCGACGTTTTATTCCAGTAACCTGAGACCGACCTGCAGTGTGTACATTATGGTATCTGTATTTGGTATTATTGTAGCAGACGCATTGTGTTATTAATCTATTCGTGGTATATAAGTGTACTACTGAAGTACACAGTGTACTACTGCAGTAAAGACATGAACTGTCAGTGCAGTAAGTACTGTGCACTGTTCAGTACTACAGCAGCACTCAGCTCCACTACAGCAACACAACATGTAGCTTTAACACAGACTACTACTGATACAAAGTATTTGATACTCAAGCATCTAAACTCGAGTAATACATGATATACAGAGTCTAAAGACGGACAGAGATGTCAATGAGAGAAAATGCAACCGATGACAAAGCTCCTGTTGCTTTAAATTCACTGTCAATTAAATATATTAGAAACGCTGATCTAGCAATGCAAGAACTACAAAATTGTGCTCTTAAATCAGCAACATTTTGAACAAGGTCTGGTGCTGTGTAACAACAGAGGTTTGGGCCTTTTTCTCTGTTCTGCAGTCATGAAGACATTGTAGCCAACATGAAACAAACTGTTGGAAAAATAAGAAAATAAAAAGTTGACTGGTGGAGTGAAGCCTGAACCTGAGTTTAAAGGTCAAACACACACACACACACACACACACACACCTTCCTCCGTCCACACACACTCCAGCTGTATTATGTAACTGCATGTCAGCAGTCATTACGTCATCACCATCATCTCTACTTCCCCTGAAGCGTTGCAGGAAACATTTTACTTTTAGTTTAACATAAATGCTCATTAGCATATGTAGCGCTCCCTGTTGAAAGCCAATGGGAATGCGGCTAGCTGGTACAGTGAGAGTGGAATCTCTACAGCAGGTGGAGGGTTTTCTTGCCTTTCAGCAGGTATGTTAAAGAACAAGTCTGTAACTAGTCACCATGGCAGCGCTTAACTCGCACATTGAGATTTTAATGTTTTACTTTGACAAAGGATTTTTGGGGAATAAAATGGCGGAGGTCTGTGCCATCAGGTGTCCCTACATGAGCTCAACCAAATGCACTGCTGAATATGATTTAATCCCTCGGCTTCTTTTCTTTAGCTCTCTCTTATCTATCGCGAGCGTTTATCTCGTGCCAAAACAGAGCGTCTCATGTTTTTATTATTTACTACTTCGTGTTTCAGCTGAATGAACTCTTGTCAGCAGGAAATAAAATCGCCTGGTTTTTAAAAAATAAAATGACAACAGAAGTTGAAATCAGCTGCTGCAAATGGTGTTCTGGTCTTCTGTGAGACAAAGAAAATAATTTATTTATTTTCATAATAGGGGATTGAAATTCTCTTTATTCTTTTTTGCTTCATTCAATAAAGAATACAGTATGTACTGAAGAGCTGTTTGTTTTTCATTTATTTACATTGTTTCTTTTGTAACAGCTGCAGCCTTTATTTTAATATGAAATTAAATATAATTGTCAATCTGTAAAATTATGCTCAGACCATATTTTTAAATATATATATTTCAATTTATTTTTTAAATGGTGAATACTACAAAACACATCAAGACCAACGCAGTTTTCTTTCTCTGCCATCCAGAGATATGAGAAGACAAAACTGGTCTAAGGACATTGATCAACATGTTGTCCCATCTGATTCCACACAGCTTAAGCTGGCCTTCAAACTGAGGGAGGAAGTCTTTGTACTGCAAGCAAGTATCAAGGATCTTGTACTTAATTAGAAGTACCAGAGTGTAGGAATACTCTGTTACAGTAAAGGTCCTGCATGCAAAATGTTACTCAAGTAAAAGTACAAAAGTATTAGCACCTAAATAAACTTAAAGTACCAAAAGTAAAAGTAGTCATTGTGCAGATTGGTCCATTTCAGAATAATATATATGATGTGTTTTATAATGATTGATCATTAAAGCTGGTAAAAGTGCAGCTAGTTTGAATGACTGTATACTGCAGGGTAGCTTGTGAATTTCCTCCAGGTGGAACTAAAGTCTTATTTAAGACTTGATTATATTTCACATCATTAATCCAGATCTGCAAAGTACCTAAAGGTACAAAATAAATGTTGTGGAGTTGTTAGGAAAAATATCACTCGTCACCGGCTTGGTCTTCAATATCAGGATACATGTATTTATTATCCTTGCAAGGATGGAAGTATCATCACACACAGGGACAAATGGTTCCCCGAATAGTGTCCTTGACATGCTTATAATACAAGAGTGTTACAATCACAATATGCAGAATACCGGTTCAAAGCAGTATTCTGACATTAGTTAAGATTAGCTAAGGCCTGCTTAAGCATGGCAGTCATATGCAGTAGCGGTTCTACGGGGTGGCAGCTGCCACCTCAGAAAAATGCCTTGCCACCCCAGTTGGCAGCTTTGTTTTGAAAGAAAAGTTGTGGCTCATCGGACATTTATGAGAGAAAATCTTGAATGTCCGAGTGCAAGTGAATGCAGCACAAGACGCGAGCCTTGTAACCCCTCCCCCGGCCCTGGCGCGAGCGTGGAAATATGATTGGCGGCGATTTCATTTGAACGGGGGACAGCGCAAAACGAGAAGCATTTCGGATCCAAGTAGACGGAAGGAATGAGGTATTTGCGGTCAGTGTATGGCTGGGGTAGGCTAAAGCCATACCAAGAAATGGCTTAGCCCCACCATGAAAAATGATGTTAAAGTAAGCCAAATTAATTCCGCCAACTCGCGCGGAGTAAATTGCACAGACAGCAGTTAGTAAGATTGATTTCAGTAGCCACTTGTCTGGAAATACCGAAGACTAGAAACGGTTTTGAAAACTTTTGTCACGTATAACGGAGTGGTGTTGTTGCAGGAAGTCCCGACGGAGAATACTTTTGCTGTAGTACATCTCTATATACATCGATACAACATTACATGTTGATAGAAATCAACACGTAATGAAATAAGACCCCACGGTGTGATGATTGATAGGTGTGTGGGCTGTCTTTCATTTTGACACACAGAACAATGGGGGCTATCCACCCTTATCCACAATGTAAAGTAATTCACAGCCTCTTCTCTCTGTGAGGAGCAGCAGGTTCAGCTTTCAGAACAAAGTAACAAAAAACTAAAATGGCATTCATTTTTTTAAATATGTCGTGTAGTAATAGATGTATTTAATTTTCTTCTCAAGAGAGTACCAGAATGTGTATTTTATGTTAGTATAACATAAAATACTGTTCTTAAAATGTATAAACGAACAATAGTTTGATTAATATTGATTAGAGTGCACAATAGAAATAAAATAATTGAGAGAAGAAAAAGAGATATGTTATCTATCAAAACCCAGTTAGATTAACATTCATTGGACTGCACACTTTGTTTGTTTGTTTGGATATGTAGCACATTAACATTTGAAATAGCACTTAATGACTGACTGAATGGAAATGACAATAAATGAAAATGTAAAATGAAAAAAGCGATCATTAAAATCCATCCATCTTCTCCCGCTTATCCGTGGTCGGGTCGCGGGGGTAGCACTTCCAGCAGAGAGCCCCAAACTTTATTTTCCCTGGCGACATCAACCAGCTCTGACTGGGGGATCCCAAGGTGCTCCTAGGCCAGCGAAGAGATATAATCCCTCCGCCTGGTCCTAGGTCTACCCCTTGGTCTCTTCCCAGCTGGACGTGCCTGGAACACCTCCCTAGGGAGGTGCCCAGGTGGCATCCTAACTAGGTGCCCGAACCACCTCAACTGGCTCCTTTCGACGCGAAGGAGGAGCGGCTCAACTCCGAGTCCCTCCCGGATGACCGAACTTCTCACCTTATCCCTAAGGGAGACACCAGCCACCCTGCGGAGAAAACCCATCTCGGCCGCTTGTATCCGCGATCTCGTTCTTTCGGTCATGACCCATCCTTCATGACCATAGGTGAGGGTAGGAACGAAAATGGCCCGGTAGACAGAGAGCTTTGCCTTCTGGCTCAGCTCCCTTTTCGTCACAACGGTGCGGTAAAGCGACTGCAGTACCGCTCCCGCTGCTCCGATTCTCCGGCCCATCTCACGCTCCATTGTTCCCTCACTCGAGAAAAAGACCCCAAGATACTTGAACTCCTTCACTTGGGGTAAGGACTCATTCCCTACTTGGAGTGGACAGTCCATCGGTTTCCTGCTGAGAACCATGGCCTCAGATTTGGAGGTGCTGATCCTCATCCCAGCCGCTTCACACTCGGTTGCGAACCGATCCAGTGAGTGCTGAAGGTCGCAGACCGATGAAGCCATCAGAACCACATCATCTACAAAAAGCAGTGGTGCAATCCTTAGTCCACCGAACTGCAGACCCCCTCCCCCATGACTACGCCTCAAAATCCGATCCATGTATATTACAAACAGGATTGGTGACAAAGCGCAGCCCTGGCGGAGGCCAACCCTCACCGGAAATGGGTCCGACTTACTGCCGAGGACCCGGACACAGCTCTCGCTTTGGGAGTACAGAGATTGGATGGCCCTGAATAGAGACCCCCTCAGCACCTCCCACAGTAACTCCCTGGGAACTCGGTCATACGCCTTCTCCAAGTCTACAAAACACATGTAGACCGGATAAGCGTACTCTCAGGCCCCCTCCAGGATCCTTGCGAGAGTAAAAAGCTGATCCGTCGTTCCACGACCAGGACGGAATCCGCATTGTTCCTCCTCAATCTGAGGTTCAACAATCGGCCTGACCCTCCTTTCGAGTACCTTAGAGTAAACTTTCCCGGGATGGCTGAGTAGTGTGATGCCTCTGTAATTGGCACACACCCTCTGATCCCCCTTTTTAAAAAGGGGAACCACCACCCCGGTCTGCCACTCCTTCGGTACTGTTTCCGACTTCCACGCAACGTTGATGAGACGTGTCAACCATGACAGTCCCTCAACACCCAGAGCCTTCAGCATTTCTGGGCGGATCTCATCCACCCCCGGGGCTTTGCCACTGTGGAGTTGTTTGACGACCTCAGTGACCTCCCCCCGGGAGATTGGTGTTGATCCCCCGTCATACTCCAGCTCTGCCTCTAACATAGAGGGCGGAGTTGTCGGGTTCAGGAGTTCCTCAAAGTGTTCCTTCCAACGCCCTAACACTCCATCAGTTGAGGTCAACAACGTCCCATCCTTACTGTACACATCTTGAATGGTTCCCTGCTTCCCCCCCCTGAGGTGTCGGACAGTTTTCCAGAACAACTTTGGTGCCGCCCGAAAGTCCTTCTCCATGTCTTCTCCGAACTTCTCCCACACCCGCTGCTTTGCCTCGGCCACGGATGAGGCTGCTGCCCTTCGGGCCTGTCGGTACCTTGCAACTGCCTCGGGAGTCCCCCGGGATAATAAATCCCTGAAGGCCTCCTTCTTCAGTTGGACGGCTTCCCTGACCACCGGTGTCCACCAGGAGGTTCGAGGGTTACCGCCCCTTGAGGCACCTAGGACCTTGAGACCACAGCTCCCCGCCGCGGCTTCGGCAATAGAGGCTTTGAACACCGACCACTCTGGTTCAATGTCCCCAACCTCCACAGGAATGCCCGAAAAGCTCCGCCGGAGGTGTGAGTTAAAGGCCTCCTGAACTTGGGCCTCCTCCAGACGTTCCCAGTTCACCCGAACTACACGTTTGGGCTTAGCAGGTCTATCCAGAGGCTTCCCCCGCCACTCGACCCAACTCACCACCAGATGGTGATCAGTTGACAACTCCGCCCCTCTCTTTACCCGAGTGTCCAAAACATACGGCCTCAGGTCAGATGATACGATAACGAAATCGATCATGGACCTTCTGCCTAGGGTGCTCTGGTACCACGTACACTTATGAGCATCCTTATGTTCGAACATGGTGTTTGTTATGGCCAATCCATGACTATCACAGAAGTCCAGTAACAAACCACCACTCCGGTTCAGATCAGGGGGGCCGTTCCTCCCAATCACGCCCCTCCAAGTGTCTCCATCATTGCCCACATGTGCGTTGAAGTCTCCCAGCAAGATTAAACAGTCCCCTTCAGGAGCCCCATACAGGACTCTTTCCAGGGTCTCCAAGAAGGCTGTATACTCTGAACTGCTGTTGGGTGCATAAGCACACACAACAGTCAGAGTTTTCCCCCCCATAACCCGCAGGCGTAGGGAGGCGACCCTCTCGTCCACTGGGGTAAACTCCAACAACGAAGCACCCAACCGGGGACTTGTGAGTATCCCCACACCCGCCCGGCGCCTCACACCTTGAGCAACTCCGGAGAAGAATAGAGTCCAACCCCTATCCAGAAGTAAGGTTCCAGAGCCGACGCTGTGCATAGAGGTGAGCCCAACCAGATCCAACTGGTAACGCTCCACCTCCCGCACAAGCTCCGGCTCCTTCCCCCCCAGAGAGGTGACGTTCCACGTCCCCAAAGCCAGCTTCTGTCGCCCGGGTCTGGTCCGTCGAGACCCTCCGCTTTCACTGCCACCCTTCTGGCAGCGCATCTGACCCCATCGCTGTTTCCCGTAGGTGGTGGGCCCGCGGGACGGAGAAGCGGAGGTGTTGTCCACGTTGCCTTTTCGGGCTGGGCCCGGCCGGGCTCCGTGGCAAGCCCGGCCACCAGACGCTCGCCGATGAGTCCTCCTTCTGGGCCTGGCTCCAGAAGGGGACCCCGGGCTTCCTCCGGGCCGAGTATCCTCACTTCTTGTTTTTTCTTTCATGAGGTCTTTTGAACCAATCTTAGTCTGGCCCCTTGCCTGAGACCAATTTGCCATGGGAGACCCTACCAGGAACACAAGGTTCCAGACAACACAGCCCCCAGGTTCATCAGGGCACACAAACCTCTCTACCACGGTAAGGTGCTGGTTCTTCAGAGAGGGATCATGAAAATGTTTCCAATAAATTAATAATTTTTGACCACTTTGTTGTTCAGATATATCACATATTTGTAACTAAATGAAACATTAATTGAAACAAAACACAGTATAAACTGAGGAGTGACTCTCGTGAGTTTCATGTATTTTCTTCACTCCGCTGGGAAACTGCTCTCATGCCAAGAAGCATCAGATCAGTGCATGCGCTGCATCGTCCAATCAGTGAGCGATACACAGAAAGGGGGCGGGGCGAGAGTCTGAGGATATGGGCCCTGTCTCAGGTCGACTATTTTCATTTCCTCGCTCCTCGGTCCTCGGTCTCACCGGAAGTTGATTTGTCTGCGCCATCTTGAGTACCGTCCCATGGCTCTTATTTCTGCCGGAGGACCGAGGAGCGATAATGGAGGAGCTATAATCGAGGAACCACCAGACCATCCTCCGATAAAATCCTCAGACACTCGCCGCGCCCCCTTACTGTATATTGCTCACTGATTGGACGATGCAGTGCATGCACTGATCTCAAGCTTCTTGACATGAGAGCAGTTTCCCAGCGGAGTGAAGAAAATACATGAAACTCACGGGAGTCACTCCTCAGTTTATACTGTGTTTTGTTTCAATTCATGTTTAATTTAGTTACAAATATGTGATATATCTGAACAACAAAGTGGTCAAAAATCATTTTCTTCATTTGTTGGAAACATTTTCATGATCGCTTTTTTCGTTTTACATTTTCATTTATTGTCATTTCCATTCAGTCAGTCATTAAGTGCTATTAAAATGTTAATGTGCTACATATCCACACAAACAAACAAAGTGTGCAATCCAATGAATGTTAATCTAACTGGGTTTTGATAGATAACATATCTCTTTTTCTTCTCTCAATTATTTTATTTCTATTGTGCACTCTAATCAATATGAATCAAACTATTGTTCGTTTATAAATTTTAAGAATGGCGTTTATCTTTTTTGAGGATGAGTTCTTATTTTATTTTTATTTATTGGGGTCTACAACAGATGATACAAATGTTTGTCTCAGTAAATGTGTACTAACAGGGGCGGGGGTGTTTGTGAAAACAATGGGGACAGAGCTGCTGTCAGACGAACAGCTGTGCGGCATCATCACAAACGGACGTCGCTTCACGTGACGCTCCGGAGGAAAGGACGTCCCATTGCTCTTAAAACTCATTTCCCTGCTTCTCGTGGTTTCCTTGCGTCCCTCCATGCTTCCCTGGTGGGAGGGACTAAACGCAGGGAAACGACGCAAGTGAGGGAAGCAAGGATTTCATTTAACCGACCTGAGACGAGGCCTTCATCGGAGGATGGTCTGGTGGTTCCTCGGTTATCGCTCCTCCATTATCGCTCCTCGATCCTCGGTCCTCCGGCAGAAATAAGAGCCATGGGACGGTACTCAAGATGGCGCAGGCAAATCAACTTCTGGTGAGACCGAGGAGCGAAGAAATGAAAATAGTCGACCTGAGACGGGGCCTGTGGCGTTGGCGGAGTGGTTACTGCGCTGCCCCCACCCATTTTTTTTGTATACAACGTCTCGTGAGTAAGGTGCAGTACCGGAGTCCAACAGAGAGGCAGCAGCTGCGGGACAGTAGACTGCGTACTGTGAAACCTTCCCTGCCTTGAAGAAGAAGTGATCCTACATTGTGAAGAGTCTGCTTTGTGCGCTCCGCACCACAGCACTGCGACAGAGTCCAACAGAGAGGCAGGAGCTGCGGGACAGTAGCCTAGAAGCAGGGTTGGGTTGTAACGGAATACATGTAACGGTGTTACGTAATCAGAATACAAAAATCAAGTAGGCTAACTGTATTCAGCTGGCGTTACATTTGAAAAACGAGTAATCTGATTACAGTTACTTTCGTAACCTGAAGTGAATACATTTTGGAATACTTATTGGAATTATTGGTGGAAAAGATTCCTCACAAAATGTAATATTCATTACCGGCAGAACTGTGTGCACACTGCACAGCGCTGCAGCATGTCTGTGAGCGAGAGAGAGATGCAGGCTTGTTTGAGACAAGCGAGACCTGTGCAGTTGCGATCAACGTCTTGCTAGTGCGTTGCATGATGGTTAGTCATTTTGTCCGACTTGCTCTGGAGGCTCGTCTACATGAGACATTGAAATCTCGCGGGACAAAGACGCCCGCAGCCTTGAGAGCGAGGCGCGGCGAGGCGGCGCAGTTCCTCTCCACGGGCTGCGGAAGCGAAATGCTTGATGGGAAACGACCTTATTATTCTTACGGCCCGTCTACACTACAGGCGTCAAAAAATGCTTTCAACGCTTCACCCATTCATTTGAATGGGGTGACGTAGGATATTTTCAAACTTCGCCGAACTGCATTGTGGGTAGCATGGCAAGGCGTTGCAAGCATCGCGAGCGTCTATCGGCGTCAAAAGTTGAACAATGTTCAACTTTTGAGGCTCGATGCTTGCTCGAAGTTGGCGTCAGCCAATCAAATCCCGTTTTTGCAATTCCCGCCAGTACAAGCGCTAGCCAATCAAACCGCGTGCAAGCTGGGAGAGCCAGACCGCAGTTCATTTCCTCATATTCCAAACGAGAAATTACGGTAGCAAATCACCCGGTTCTTTCCGACCAGAACTATTTACCGGGATACAAACCGGAGGAGCCAGGCATGGAGGGAGGTGGCAGAGACAGTGGGTGAAACTGGTAGGTTTTCGCCTGTTTGGGGATTTTATATCCAGTTTACTTCGTTTTAACATTGCTATTGCTTTGTATGTCGGGGGCGGGAGATTCATGTGATTGGTTGTTGGTCGCGTTGCTCGCAAAAAATCGCCAAGCTTCAGACACGCTCAGCTTCAAGATGTTTTGATGCCTGTAGTGTAGACGGGCCGTTATTATACATCCATGCATAGGAATGAATGAGGCCCCGCCTCCCACGCTGTATCCAGGGTTGCGTTCCGATAATCCAAAAATTAGCTCCTAAATTCTAACCCTATCTCCTATTCCTTGACCTCTGAGTGAAACGTCACGGGGTTAAGGGATAGTGGATAGGAGAATTCAAAAGGATTTAGGAGAAGAGACTGCGGTGCTTAGAGAATCTGAATGCACTTTCACTATCCGACGTGTTTATGATGCGCCAGCGGACGTCATGAATGTGCGTCTGCTGCTGTGGGGAAACTATGGAAACTACAGTTTTCTATACAGCGGACTACAACATGGATGTTTAATAAGAACGAGGGACTACTGTAAACTCATCTAGAGACTCTGCACCGTGCTCTGATGCTGTTGTTTTATGCTTTATGAACGTGGACAACAGAGAAACATATTCTTCAGGACCAAAGTTGGAATTGAAATAAAAAAGGAAAGTGAAACGTATGCTCGTCACCCTCTCCCTCCGGTCCACATTAATACAAATGATCCCAATATGCATGATTGTTTGAACTATTAAAATATCTTAAAATCTATACAAATGTATTTATTATAAACGTTAGTCCTTACCATCTATCACTGTATATATCACCATTCAAACATCTTTTAAAAGTTGAACAAACTCCACACAGCTCAGTGAAGACTGTGAGATGTTGACTTTATTTGATCATTTCAGTAAAAACTAACGTTCATATTTCTCTTTTTGATTATAATACTGATGAACGTTCAAAACAAAGCACTTTGGCAACTTACCACATACGTTTTAAAATGCGTAATAAGCACCGTAACTTTCATGATATCATTTCTCCCATTATCGTTTGTGTCCGTGAACGGCTGACTGTTGAGTGACGGCAAATGCTGCGGCTGCAATGCATTGTGGGGCAGCATTTTCTCCTCTCCTTTCGGTTAGGGAGGTCCACCTAAGCTAAAGGAGGTTATATCCAGGGGTGCACATAACTTTGTTGCCCTGGTTCTCAAAGGAGCACCTGGAGATGTTGCTTGGTGCTCATCCTTAAAATGAAATAAACCGTAACTTTTGAGGGGTCTGGACTTTATTTGCCAGACACACGGCACTGAACACACATGCAGAGGTGAACACAGAACACACATGCAGAGGTGAACACAGAACACACATGCAGAGGTGAACACAAGACAACATTAGCACGACCAGTAATCCTACAAGCTGTCATTACTACCCTCCTGACTGTTCTCCTCTCTGTCTTCCTCTCTGTCAGACATGGTAGCTGATGATGTAGGCCTACTACTTTCTCTCTGGTTGAGTCTGCGATTAGCTGCTTGCATCCACAAGTCAACAGCTGGGTTTGGGTCGAAAGTCTCTGTTGTCATCTTAGACAAGTGGATGTAATCAAATAAGTATGTGAACATAACCAATAGCCTACCATAGCCAATAACAAATGAATGTAACTTATTTTATTTGTGTTGTTCATTCATATCTTATTTTACCTTAACATTTATTTATTTATGCATTTTTTTTATATCTCCAGTTTTAAAGGATATTTTTGGTTACTGTCCTATAGTATACATTGGAATGATTTCAAACCTGTTTATCCCAATAATTATAAAGGAGTGCCTTGGAAATATGTGTTTACATAAATTGTGACCAAACCGTTTGAACTTAGACTAAGACTCCTTTACCTCACTGAGCTGTAGTATCAGCCTCTCAGTCTGACTGGAGAGGACTCTCCCTCCACACTATTGTAGAAACATCTTCTTCTTATATCCGTTAGAGCAGCTAGCACAGCACCAGATTCTAATAACAACAGCGCTGGTACCGGTGCACCCTCCCTCTCTCACTCTCTCCCTCGCATTTTGGCTGTGAGCTGCGGGCGCCAGATAAGCCAACATCCCCCATTTTCATCACTTACAGCGCCCATCGTACAGGGCAAATGAAACGTGTAACCGGGGTGAAAAGGGTGTTACATTTACTTAATTATGAATATTGTTACATCAAGGCCGAAAATTAGGATGAGCCCCAACGGTCAAAATGTTTTTTTCCCTCCCAGCGACTCCCCAGATCTGGCGCCCTAGGCGAACATCTAGCCAGTGCTACCGGCCGGCCCTGAGTTCATATCATGGTTCATATGCAACTCGCAAATATCTTTCTTTCTCTCTCTCTTTTCTCTCTCCTCTATTTTCTCTTCTCCCTTCTCTCTCTCCCTCTCTCAATGTTGGTACGCAAATGCGCTTTGTTTCAAATGACCCGGTGCTCTTTTTTTGGCGGAGGTGCGCATGCGCACCTGCGCACCAGTTATGTGCAGCCCTGGTTATAAAGGAAGTTTGAAACCTCCTTTCCTTTCATTTGGAGAATTGGAACGGCACTTATCATGGCTGCCACTGACGTACTTCCGGGTCATTTCACTTGGTTAGGAAGGTTCCTAAGCTAAATGGACTATTGGACTGGGCCCCAGGCAAGCTTTTTGAGTCCTCCCCCGGCTGCGATCGGCTATTCTCGTCTACTTTCGAGGCGAGCCGCAACGCGTCTCAAACAAGCCTATTATGTCTCAACGTAGACTTCAGCGGAATATCAAAACAGTGGTCCGGGGTGCAAAACGCATCAATGACAGCGACCCTCTACCACACAAAACAACACCATTTATATAAACACCTATCATGACAGGGCACCCACAGCAGGGTTTCCCACACATAGACTATACTTGGGCGGGCCGCCCAGGTATATTAACGGCCGCCCAAGTATATTTCGCGACCCATTTTTTTTTTTTTTTATTCGTCCGTGACCACGACGCCATCTGCGATCGATTAACTTGTGGACAATGATCCCTCGCTCCCTTGCTCTGATCTCGCCTCGTTAAGTGGCCTGCCTCACACAGGGTGACTGGCTGTCTACATCAGGGGTGCCCACACTTTTTGGGCTGGTGAGCTACTTTTGAAATGACCAGCTCACCGAGGTCTACCAACCAAAAATAAAATCCCAAATTGCAAGGGTTGCTGAATAACACGTTTTATTTATACATGGGATAATAGGGCTGCAACAAACGACTAATTTGATAATCGATTAATCTATCGATTAATGAAACGACTAATCGACTATTCAGACTATTAATGTATGCCTTGCACAATTTCTCAAACCCTCTTGTTTAGCCATCAACTTTTAGATTTAGCTTGAGGTTGTTTTAGGCATGTGGAAACTAACAATGAAGACAATAAAGATGAATACTTGATTCAAAAATACATATATTATTAAATTAACAAATTGTGAACAAAACTAACATTGCTTTTTATTTAAATTAAATAAATAATATTTCACATCAAAAGAAACAACAATGTTTTAACAAATCGTATTAAATAATCTGATGACAGAACTGTGAACAGAATAGCTGAAACTTTAACAAAATAAAGAGTAACTCAGTTACCTCTAATCATTAACCCATGTTTGAATCATTGAGTTAACTGCGTGTGTTGCTGCTAGCATACATAACACCTGACGTGGAAACGTTACTCGTGGATGGGGCTACAGAGCTGCTAGAAAGACGGTCGAACCCGGTACATTCCTCCGTCTGGATGTGGTGCACTTTTGCTAAATGTTTGACACATTGCTCGTGTTACCGCCCTCACATGCTGAACTCTCTTGGCAAGGAGCATTGTCCACCTCAAGACGGGTAACATTTAACCACACCTTGGAGCGTTTCTCTCCGCCATCTCCTCCGTGTGTTGCTGCTTGTAGCAGCCGCGTGTGTGTAAACTGCCCCGCCCCCTCGCGCACAGACGGGGGAGAGATCTCGTCTGGATTGGAAAGATCGAAAATACACCGACATTTGTTTGTCTTTTTGCATGTTAGAAACGAGTTGGCGACACTAAGATTGCGAGATAATATGTGTGTAGCAATAATACATGACCTTTCTCTTTCTCAACTCGCTACTCGGAGGGAAGTCGCTGTCATATGCCTTGTGAACACTCCGATAATGCCTCTCCACGTTACCTTTCTTTGGCAGAGCGACGCTTGCTTTACAAATAAGGCAAATAACCTTTGAATGTGACATCACAAACAAATATTCTTCCTCCCATTCTGGGTGGAAGTGGTATGTCTTTAGCTTCTTGCTCGGTCCCGCACTCATTTTGTTGTTTGTCTCTTGTTTGTCTCTTTAACTTAATTTGAGTTTTCCCGGCACTTGACTGATTTTGTATCGCTTTGCATTCTGGGTTAACAGACTGGAAAGCGATAGGTCGCTTTTTCTGTCAATCAAGTAAACTCCTGAATTAAGTGGCAGGGAGGCCAAGGGAGGAGGGATCAAAACCTGTTTTGTCTATTTTAACGGAACAGGATTTTTTTTTTTATGAATGACTCGCGATCTACCAGCATTGCCCCCGCGGTCGACCGGTCGCCCGCGGTCGACGTACTGGGCACCTCTGGTCTACATGATGTGGCCTGCCAACATGGCCACTGTCATAGAGATCATAAATCAAAGCCCTTGATTGGTCTCTGTGTGTCATTCAAGCTCGGGATAACCTCAGCTCAGGTGAAGTAAAGGACTCTCTGAGTGTTTAGATAGTTAACTTAGTTTAAGTTCTCAGTGGGTCTCAAACGGTTTGGTCACCATTTATGTAAACACATATTTCCATTTGAGAGGGTAGTGATTGATCTAATGGATAGTGAGGTGGGCTGAAGATCGGAAGGCTGTGAGTTCAAATCCCGCCAGGAACACCACTACTAGTGTGCCCTTGAGTGCCATCTTTACGCAAAATTATTATACAAAATGATTATACAAAATGAAAACTTTTTTTTTTTTTTTGCGCACCCCCCCCCGCCCCGCCCGCTGCCACCACCCGCCCAAGTATATTTCAGATCTGTGGGAAACACTGCACAGCCAAGTAATAATTGCAAATGAATTAAGTCGGCACGGCGGCCCACATTGAAAATGACTTAGGCCTATACCTTTGATGATCAAATCACTGAAACACAAAGTCCATCCTCCTGTCCTTTTGGATGAAGCACTTGCGGGTCATTCAGCTGATCCTTTGCCACTCCAGTTTATCATTGTAACTCAATCTTGAAAATGACTCGGTTAATAATTTCACAACGATGTCATCACTATCACTGAAGTGAGCCATCATGAACGAACTTATGCTAATCATAAATCTATCGATCATAAATCTATCGATTAGATTTATGATTCAAAAATAATAAAAGTAGGATAGACATGTGGATATTATCCGGCTGAACAAAACGTGCATTTATCTAACAGGTTCGTTTTCCATCCATCCATCCATCCATCCATCTTCTCCCGCTTATCCGTGGTCGGGTCGCGGGGGTAGCAGTTCCAGCAGAGAGCCCCAAACTTTCTTTTCCCTGGCGACATCAACCAGCTCTGACTGGGGGATCCCAAGGCGCTCCCAGGCCAGCGAAGAGATATAATCCCTCCACCTGGTCCTAGGTCTACCCCTTGGTCTCTTCCCAGCTGGACGTGCCTGGAACACCTCCCTAGGGAGGCGCCCAGGTGGCATCCTAACTAGGTGCCCGAACCACCTCAACTGGCTCCTTTCGACGCGAAGGAGGAGCGGCTCAACTCCGAGTCCCTCCCTGATGACCGAACTTCTCACCTTATCCCTAAGGGAGACACCAGCCACCCTGCGGAGAAAACCCATCTCGGCCGCTTGTATCCGCGATCTCGTTCTTTCGGTCATGACCCATCCTTCATGACCATAGGTGAGGGTAGGAACGAAAATGGCCCGGAAGACTGAGAGCTTTGCCTTCTGGCTCAGCTCCCTTTTCGTCACAACGGTGCGGTAAAGCGACTGCAGTACCGCTCCCGCTGCTCCGATTCTCCGGCCCATCTCACGCTCCATTGTTCCCTCACTCGAGAACAAGACCCCGAGATACTTGAACTCCTTCACTTGGGGTAAGGACTCATTCCCTACCTGGAGTGGACAGTCCATCGGTTTCCTGCTGAGAACCATGGCCTCAGATTTGGAGGTGCTGATCCTCATCCCAGCCGCTTCACACTCGGTTGCGAACCGATCCAGTGAGTGCTGAAGGTCGCAGACCGATGAAGCCATTAGAACCACATCATCTGCAAAAAGCAGTGGTGCAATCCTTAGTCCACCGAACTGCAGACCCCCTCCCCCATGACTACGCCTCGAAATCCGATCCATGTATATTACAAACAGGATTGGTGACAAAGCGCAGCCCTGGCGGAGGCCAACCCTCACCGGAAATGGGTCCGACTTACTGCCGAGGACCCGGACACAGCTCTCGCTTTGGTTCGTTTTCCACAGACCTTATTTCGAGCTATTTTCCAAAACCCTATGGAGAAATCCCGTTGCTTTCTGTCGAGGGAATCCGAGCGAAGCTTACTTCCGGATTTTATGACGCGTCACTGCACCACTTGCATAGACCTCACAGCGGGCGGAACTTGTCATAAAGTCCGCGAAAATAAAGCCCACCCATTTAGAGGGAAGATCTGATTGGTCAATTGTACTGTCATTTGACATTACTCTCTCATTGAGTTACTATAACGGGCCCTCTGTGAATGTAGAGAGGGACCAACAAGCTCTCCCGTCTTCACATAACTCGCAGAGACGGCATTTAACCCTTCACATTCCAACAGAAACTGAACAGGCAGATTCGAAGGATTTATTTCTTTGGAAATATTATTTTAAATACAATTAAATCAAGTTATTTTGGTAAAACTAATGAAAAATGTAACAACAAAAAAAAATAAAAAATAATATTTTTATTTTTTTAATGTTTTCAAATATTATTTTTTAGAATATCTTAGGCCCTCACAGAGGGCCCTGACGGCTCGCCACTGTCAGCTGGGTATACAACCATATGCCTACTAGTGCTCTGGCTCCACCACCTGTCGCCAACAATTACACTAGGTGCCCAATTAACCCAGTGCCCAAAGATGCATTAAAAAAAAGAAGCATAACACTACTTTAACTAACTTAAATAATACGACTTAATAAAACATTACAAAAACAACAAGAAAATAAATGTTTAACTATTCAATAATATAAATAAAAAATATAGCTCCAACATATTCTTCAAGGGATGGTTCAAGCTACTGTGTTGTAGAATAATTCAGTCAGAGGCCAAATTAGCAGAGGATTACAGATCTTAACTCATCTTTCCTTATTTACATTTTTTAAATATTATTCCAACTTCCAATCACAGTAGTGTGTACTTTGGATTACTTGCTCTTCTCTAGGTCCATATTTCACATCTTGTTCAGGCATTGGATTGAATCATAACGTTTTGTGTTGCTTCAATAATGTCAGGATGATCTTGAATGTCGCAAACCACCAATTTACTTAGCAAACTCAACATGTAGTGTTTACTCAGAAAGTCCCAAGTCTAACACTACACAACTAAAATAAACATTTTGATTGACACATTTTCACTTGAGATTATGACTGGATGAACATCTGGTAACCTTTTATAAAATTCAATGGCAATATAACTGAATATGTATAATACAAATATTTGATTGAAGTATCCACCTATAGGTCTTTTGCCACAGTGTACTTGAGATTTGTGTTTATATGCATTTATTTTATTCTAACATGGTGCAATTGTCACGAAACTCCCCACTTGGATTAATAAGTATTGTGATTGATTGATATGATATCAATATATATATAAACATCGATATATGTAAATGTAGGGAGATAAATACATTGCAAATGATCAGTGCAGGAATCTCTCTCTCTCTCTCTCTGTGTATGTGTGTGTATGTGTGTGTGTGTGTGTGTATGTGTGTGTGTGTGTGTGTGTGTGTGTGTGTGTGTGTGTGTGTGTGTGTGTGTGTGTGTGTGTGTGTCTCTCTCTCCCAGAGCTGCTTTCTCCTGCCCCCCCTCCCTGATTCCTCCACCGGCAGCGATGCAGATGGAATACACTGAAGCTAACGTCAGACTCCGCAGAGTTAATTGTAGTAATTAATGTCATACTTCTGTTTAATTTGCGAGGATGGTGTCGCCCACTGAAGCCGGGTAATCAGACTCAGAGGCCGGAGCGGCAGGGAAGGCTATATCTGCCTGGAGTTCAAGCAAGGACTCCTTGGTTAAATATCGGCCTCCGTGCAGGATTCTATTGGGCCAATTGTGGATACTTTAGGGCGTATTTGAACCGGGTTCTCTCGGCAGTGGAGGTGGCTTTAGGTGGGTTCGGTTCTTGATGCCCGGAGGGCCGGAGGATCCAACATTAAGCAGCCCAGACTGCGGAGCCCCGGAGTAGGGCTCGAACACCGGGGAGTACAGAAGGTATGTTGGCTCTGCGAAAAACAACCTTTCTGTTCATCGTGTCCGTGTGTGAAACCCCGTTTTAATACGTTTAATTAACCGGATGGTTAAACCACCGACCAGGCTGCTCAACGTCGATCCACATGTTGTTTAATGTTTTGTGTTGGAGGAAGAAGATATCTGGTGGCTAACTGTTAGCCTCGTAGCATTCCATTGTCACAGCCCGTTGGAGCTAGCTATGCTAACAGACTGGCTTGCTGTGAAATAGGAATCAATTCTAACGTTACATTTAACACACACTATCCTTCGTTTGTATTCTCGTTTCTTGGTTGGTTCAATATATGTCTGTGGATTACTGTATGGTGTTTTAGACGCGTCGGATTGCTTTCGTCTTGTTAGCATTTTATGCTAACAGCGGTGTTACCCCATAAAGCAAGGAGAAGCTTCATTAGCAAGTTAGCATTAGCTTCGTTACCTGGTTGCAACACTACAAGGAATCTCAAAATGTCTCCTGACTCTGTCATTTTGTCGGAGCAGTTCACTTCACAAAAATAGAAAACACGAGGACGTGACCCGGAAAACTCTCCAGTTTATTTCGTTTTATTGTTTTAATTCAGCCATAACATTATAGCATGCGCGTGCGTGTGTAGCATTCACACGGCTCATGGTAGGAGGGGTTGTTAGGTTGAGAACCAGACACACCGTGAAAACAGTACGTTTAATACACATTTTAACCACTTTACAACAGTGTTTAAAGGACATTTACACGTCCAAAAGAATCAGCTGTTCTATTAATGGGTTTTTATTTACTTCAACAATAACAAATTGAACAACCCTTTAACAGTATTTGCTAATTACGACACACAATGTGTTAATATATTGTTAATGTTGGATACAATTTAGCAAATGACACTGGAGCCGAGAAATCAGGATGGTGTGATGGAGAAGACGCTCATGTTCATAAAAACAAATAGCCCATATTTATTTGGGGTATTGATAACACATTTTTGAGGATTGGCTAATGGAATAGCTAATTCCTGCTTTACCACTTATTTAGAACCATTGAATTAAAGATATGTGTATTGTCCCCCTTTTTCCACTAATTGTAATGCCACAGAAGCTTCTTTTATTAAAGGGTTTGTTAATAATCTATGAAACATGCATAACAAATTTAAGTAATGTTCAGTACTGAGTCCTGGTTAGCAGATTAATTAAGACAAGTCTCAAATAGTTTTGTGATTACTACTATTAGAGACGGTATAGTTAGTATTAGGGCTATAACAAATGTAATATATGTTTTATATTCAAAACCTAATGCAACAAAAAGTTGTGTTTGGCTCAAATGTTGTTATGGTAGTATGCATTAGAGGTGCATTTTTAGTGCTTTTACAAACATGTTTACTTAATGAGATCTTTGATAAATAATTATCAGTAATGTGAATAGCATGTCTAAGTGCAGAGTTTAAAATCTGGAGAATACACCTATATTATTTCGCAATATCCAAAATCTAAGCAATATCTATTATCATATGATATCGATAAAATATTGATATATTGCCCAGTCCCAGCTGAGCATTTTGGATATTCATTTTAAATGTGAACTTCAACATTGTAAATAGTAAATAAACTACTTAGTACAGCCCTGGTAAGTATAGTTCTTTACAGTACAGAGCAAATTCTCCATCCTTTTTGTTTAAATGTAAATGTAATTCCTTTATGTGATTGTGCACTACTTTCTTCACTTTCAGTACTTTTAAAATGTATCTCTCCACAGTATATTTGATAATTAGTATGATTGGTGCTCGAGTGCGTGTCAGTTACTTATTGTTGCAGATCTTACGTAAAGAACGTGACTGAAAGTATTCAGTATGTCAGCGAAAGGAGTTCACAGAATATTTCCTGTTTTCCTCTACTTCTGTTTTTGTCTCATAGTGAACGCCAAGCCAAAGTCCATTCACAAATCTGGCAATTAAATGTGACCTTTATCAGCAGCAACACGCCCAGTAAAAGTGATTCCAGACATGTTTTGTATTGTCAGTCAGTTGTTCTTTTCAATGACAAAAACAGACTTTAAGATAAAGACCGTTCCTTTTACTGATTGAAAACACCAGAAGAGTCATTCAGCTGAAGAAAGTAAATGGTCACGTTTATTGGCTGTAAGCTGCTTTACTGTTTGTGTACGGCCAACAATGGCTTATTAGAGGCATCACTCTGGATTGTTACAAGTTGTGAAAGAGACGCTGGTATCGTATTCAGCTTGTGAGTATGCATGTGTCTTTATAGCAAAATATGCTCTTATAATCACCTACCATTGTAAGAATTACCACAGAGGTCGTTGTGACTATTTTCCAGATGTTTAGACATTCTTTTAGGGTTATGTTCTGACCACCAGATTATGTTGTTCTGATTACAAGATCCATGACCGTTAGCTGCTTCTGTTTCGGTGAAGAAGCCGATTCAGAGCGCAGGATGAATCAAATGTCATTGTTAATAAAAGAAAATAAGATTAAATAAGGCTGCAGATTCTAAAATCTAACTTTTTTTTAAATTCCACTCGCAGGTGAGGAGCAGAGAAAGCACTAATACGCTTCAGTAAAAGTATAACTCTGCAGCATTGTGAGATCTTTTACGTAAGGCTTTATCACCACCCTAGTTTCGGTTTGTCGCACAGGTTTAATTCAGACGAAAGCTAAAATATTGGTTTGATGATGAAGGGGATGATGCTTCATGACACATGGAGTGTTGAATCATCCTCAACCTGAGTGAGTCATCTTTTACTGCTGGTTTGTTATACATTTTTATAACAGATTTAGTTTGAAATAGTTACGTTTTTATTCAAGTATAGCTGTTTTACACTTTGGAAAATGTCTTTATTTAGATGTCTATTTAGTATACTAAATTATATTCTAAGACGGGTTTTATACGGGTGCTTAAAAACACATGACATTTCATGTGGTATTACATTTTCCAACATCTGTTCGGTGATGGAAAAGCTTAGATGGCCTAAATTCGGCTTTGAAAGATCCACTTTTTTCGCTAACTGTGTTTGCGTTATACCTTTTCTCTGAAAACGGCATCATGAGCGCTGAGAGTAAATAGGCCAGCGCTTTTACGTTTTATTTGCCTTCAACAATGTATATGAAAATAAAAAACATATCTGAAATACCTGATCCCCTCATAGAAAATGCCGCTCCATACTAAATCAAGCACACCTATACTTATAGCCAGACACAGCCAGTGTTTGAAATGTTTTGACTTCCCCGCGGCAGAGCCATTACTCCGCTCTGCGACTAGCTCAGTCAGTGGGCTTGGTGAGAGTGTCCATCAATTGCACCTGGCTGCAGGGGAGTCTGCAACAAACCGACCCTCTTCAAACCCAGAGCCCTTTTTGTTAACCACGTTGTGAGGGTGTTTGCCTATGATCATGTGCATACATCAAATGTTGTTTATGATGCCGTGGCAGCTGCTTTCCTCAGTGCAGACGTCTGACGAAATGCCCGTGAAATCGACACACTGGATAATTCGGACATCCATGATGCCGTGTAGTCACAGTGCTGCCAGAGTGCACCAGAACGCAGCTCCGGCACTTCAAACATTGCACTACCCATAAGGAGCCGTACACATGTCGCAATGCCACAGTTTTTGCCTGGCTGTGTCTTTAGTTGAAAGCCAAGTGGCGATCTGTCATACTGATCATACAATAAAGCCATCGAAAATAATATGATACAGTAGAAGTACTTATGGGTCTCTGTGTGTCATTCAAGCTCGGCTCTGTGTTGCGGCCTTCACACCAGCGCTTTTCCCTTTCTAGCTCCGAGCGGGAGCTTTTCTGGTTCAGCTCCGGTTTCCCTTTTCTGCTCCCGCTCTGTTCACACCGCCCAGAGCCCGACTGGTGCTGCCGCTGCTGCGTCATGACGTCACCGTTTACATCGCTGATTTGCTCCCCAACGGCGTTACGGCGCTCACAACAACAACAACGGGGAACTGCGTCGGGTCGATGATCGTGTTGCTTTTAATCACACAAAGCCAGATTAAATTAAATAACGACTTCTCCAACCTTATACTTTGCTCCAGAGTGCCGTGGTTCATTGTTTATTAATGTGTTTCTGCGGCATTTACCGACCGCTGCAGTGTTGGCTGCTCTTCCACGGGAGTTTATTCTCCTCCGTTAGCTCCCGGTTAGCTCACACTGCGCTCTAAAGTATTCACTGTCCGACTCACACAAGCAGCTGATACATATCCCCAGTTCCCCTTAGCCTAAGTGAATGTGTGTCAGTCTGAATTGACGCTGTTTGGCATCACAACGCTGTTATGAAAGTTTCTCTGGTATAAAATGGGTGATGTTAGCATAGCAACCGAAGCTAAACTGACTACTTGCTATTGCTATCCTATTGTGGCATAAACCGTTTTCTACAGGCACATTTTACCGGCGTATTTTTATTATGATTCTACTTGTGATAGTCGGACACGACAACCTGTGCAGCCCATGTATTGATTCCATCCGATAGCTGCTATAATACAAAACAACACGTCTGCCTCTCTCCACAATGATCAATAACAGTGAACGGATGGTCAAAGTAAGGTACAAATAAACAGAATCACACGAAGCAGGGTTAGTGTTGCCTGACTTTATAAAGTGTGTTTATAAGCACTACTGCTTGTAGGCAGGCATGACAGTCGAGCCATGTTCAGGGGAGGTGGGTTTAGTTTCCTGCACGCCTCGACGTAAGAGAGACGTAAGCGACGCCGCCTCTTAGCTCCGAAGCTCTTGCCTCTAGACCGACAATTTTTGGGAGCTGGAAGTGAACCGGATTCCGGAGCTAAGAGCCGGCGCCGCTGCGGTGTGAACAGGAAAAACTGGTGCTTTTCAGGCTCCAGCTGAAAACGCGTTGGTGTGAAAGGGGCATCAGTGTATGCGAGCGAGCGAGAAATGTAAACGTTTTTATATCAAATGTATATATATATTATTTTTACAATACCTATTGTAGTAAAAAGTTGTATTTGAAGCGATGTGTGTATGTTGCAATAAAAGCTGTGAATTAATTACATTCTACTAACCCCCGTGGCCCAAGCGAACCCCTGTGTTTTCTTTCCAGAATGATTTCCAGATTGTCACTTAAATGTTTGTTGTCTGTTCTTCATATGTTTATGTCAGCTGTTAATTCTGACAGCATAGATTTTTATAATTAATCAGAAGATGTGTCTGTTAGTGAGTATTTGTTGAGTCCGGGATGTGTTTGTTTGGTCTTCAGATTCCAATACAGTGCTGTGTTTGTTATCATGTGATATACTGCATGTGTTTTAATGTGTGTGTGTTACCGTGTAAGTAATGCTCGCTTCCTCTCAGGTGACTCGTCCCGGTGTCAGACTCTGAAGCGTTTTAATTTCACAATGTTTCAACAGGAAACTTTGGTCAAACTTTCACGTATTATTGATCACATCCTAGATTTGATCAGAGGCAAACTCTCTCGACTGAGTCAGAGTCACGGATAATGTTGTTAAAAGGGACAAACAAACTAGTGAAAGTGGAGAAAGTGCACACTACTTCAATACTGCCCCCCGCATATGAGTGTTGCATAGTGATGTCATTATGTTACAGAAGCAGGAGTCCAATGGAAGCGTTTCAGGCGGGGGAGTGTGGTAGAGAAACTCCCTCTGGAAAAAAAAGATCGAGATTTTAGCCTTTGCAGACCATTTACATGCACAGAAACCTATACAACACACTACAGTAAAAGGAAACCCACACAAGCTGAATATGGCCTCTTATATAAATAAGTCTGAAGCGGTTAAACTAGTGTGTAAAAGCGGCTGATAAACTATTCCAGATTGTTAGGCGCCTCACAGGCAGTCTATGAACGCTGAATGTTATAAAGTATGACACTACTGACAATCATTTCAACGACACATTTATATCATAATGGAGTCACTTCATATGTTACAGGCTGTCCGCGGGGTCTTAAAAAGTATTAAAAGTTGATACATCTTTTAGCGAAAATGAAGGCTATTAAAAAGTACTAAACGGCATTTTCCAAGGTATTACATTTTGTAGCTTGTTTTCAATAAGTATATCAATTGTCCAAAGAGGTTGTATTCTACAGTGTGCCTGAATGTAATGTAGGTAGGGTTGGGAACCGAAACTCGGTTCCAGATGAGAACCAATAAGAAAATGCCGGGTACCCATACAAAATACACAATTTTGGTTCTGCTTAACGGTTCCTAAACGCTATAGACCCTGTATTCCACCGGGTCCGTCTGCGCTGCGGTGACCCGGTGGAATACATAGCGGACTGGCCATCTGTGTGTTCTGGAGAATCACAGAACGGCCGGTCGTCAGCGGGCCGTTGACGGCCGGCTCGGTACGCTGACGGCCGGCACCGCCCTTAATTTTTTTTAATGGCATCATGTAAGTTGTGCTGACAGGCGACAGAGGTCCACAGTTTCCCCGCAGCGAGGCTCCCCCGCCCTCGCGTAGACAGTTCACGAGCTCAGTCACTTCATAACACCAAAGATGGGTCGCGGTAAACGCTCTGAGGTGAGGCTCCACTACACTAAAAAAGAAAAAGACAAAGCACAGTGTTAATAGCTTGCCACAGGCATAGCTCAGTTAAAATAAAGCACAGCTATTGTGCAATACATTTGTATTGCATGTATATTTTTTTATTTGTAAAAATGTCAGTTAAAGCTTAAAAGAATAAAGATATTTTTGTTAACGTTTGACCTCTTTCTTTTACAATTTTGGAATCGAAACGGGGAATCGATAAGAACCGGAATCGATAAGCGGAACCTGAATCGGAATCGATAAATTTAAAACGATACCCATCCCTATGCGTAGGTGTGTAGTGTGATTCTGTGTTGTTTATTGATGGCATCCCGTTGGGTTTGACGTCATCTGAACAGGACATCGCACGCTCACTGCTTGATAGCGCGCGAAGGTCCGTTTACGCCGGTTGCTAAACAACATCGTTATGGGGAAATGCAAGTTTGCGTCCAAATGGTTGGAAGATAAGGAGGAAGGACAATCAATACTGTATATAGTCAATGTGAGGTAAAGTGTGTCGCCAATGTAACCGGTTAAAACTCCACGTGGCGATGAGGTCTTAAAACGTATGGAAAGGGTCTTAAAAAAGGTCTTAAAAGGAATTACATTTGACTTCAGGACTCCTGCTTATACCCTGGTTTACTATGAATTGCTTATAAAATAAAAGTGAAAAGAACAAATTCATCAAGAACCAAAACTGGAGTCAGAAGTGGTCAGATCTCACCAACATGTGGACCTCCTTCTGTGAGTTCAATAGCGATAGATGTATTCTGAAGTCCCAGTATCAAAAATACTCAGTAAGAGCTTACAGTCTTGCATTTAAATTGTAACTTCAGTTATAGTAGTGAAGACTGAAATGATTCATAGTTGAAATGTTCATTATGCAGAATGAGCCATGTCAGTGTCGCTATTATTGGATCATTTTTTTTTACCCATGCATTTAATGTAGAGGGTACTTAAATGTTGAAGGTGGTCAATAACCAAATCAAATGTTTTATGTTCAAAATATTTTTCATTTCAATTTTCTCCATGTATGGCTGAACTCAAAAGGAACAATATGAGATGGATTATTTATTTATTCTTTTCACCTACAAATCACTTATTTGATGGGAAATGTAGTTTACCTAATGAATTCCCTGTGTCTGCCTGTCTGTCTCCAGGAGTTAGTCTGTCTGATTGGACTCCGTCGGGCCACCAGGCCCCCCCCCCCCACCATGAACCCTATGAACCAGATGAAGGCGGGACTGGCCAACAACTCACACAGGTAGACAAATGGGCACAAACATATTATTACAATATGAGGTTGTTTGAAAATCAATAATCCAGTAGAAGGCTTTGTTTATAATGTTGCATTAGAAAAAGTGACAACATAAAAATAAATTGCACCGACCTTTTATGGTTTTATACATCACCTAATGTGTGGAGCTTTAAAGAAGACATATTCTACTGATGTTCAGCTTCATATCAGTATGTAGTGTCTCTACTGGGACATGTCTCCATGCTTTAATGTTCAAAAAGCTCTTCATTTTTCTCATACTGCCTGTGCTGCAGCACCTCTTTTCACCCTCTGTCTGAAACCAGAGCCAAGTCTGCTCTGATTGGTTAGCTGGCCGGCTCTGTTGTGAATGGTAAACCGCTTAGAGATGTTTCGCCCCTTACAATCACATTCAATGTGTTGGAGCGCTAGTCAATAGAAGTGTTACCTGGTGATGTCAATATGTTGCAATAAGCATTTCACAAAATTAGACATTATTTCCTCAGTCGTCATTTTAAAGCACACAGCTGCACCAGCTTCCATTGTGTGGTTGTTGCATACGTAGCCTAAAGTGTTCTTAATAATTTATATAAAAAAATTAATCATATTGATTTTTTTTACTTGTAATGCAATAGCAATACGATTAACAATATTTGAGGTCTTTTCGAAGCAGATGTGTACCAAACAAATATGCATATTAAGTCCGTAGTAAATCATTTGTAGGCCAGTACATCTCTGCAGCGCCGTAATTCTTAATTCAATATTATATTTAATACATATTCAGTCTTTAAATGAGAAAGGTCCACTCACATCCTCTCTCTGTGTTTGTTTACAGTGACGGTTCGTACCCCTATGACCCCTCCGGCTGGCAGCAGCCCAACAATCAGCCGACAGGATCCCTCTCCGTGGTAACCACAGTCTGGGGAGTGACCAATCCCTCAGCCAGCCAGGTATCATCAAAAGACAAAATTGGAATAATGACTTATAATTTCCACAGATGTAAATGAATCAAAAAAGGTTAACTATGGAAGAAGACATATCGGATTTAACATTTGTGTTTTTCTTTGTCTGCCAGGGCATGGGAGGAGGAGTAATGGGGCCCGGGGGCAACCCAGGCGGGGGTCCCATGATGCAGGGCCCTGGGGGTCCGGGCATGGGCGGTGGGCCAGGAGGCTACATGGGTCAGCAGGGCTATGGAGAGCCCAGCAAAGGCTACATGAACCAGGGCATGTACGGCCGGAACACTGGCGGTTACGCTGGAGGACCGGGGGGGTACGCAGGGAGGTGGGTTTCTCTCAACAGAATTAATTAAATATGGAGAATAACATTTCCGAAATATATATTTGACCGTTATTTCAAATGTCGCTGTCAGTTTTCAGTTCTCTATAATGTTAAAAATGAAAGTGTTCTTTAATGTCTGGTTTTTTGGTACTTACTCTGTGTACCGGCTCAACAATAATCTGTATATCCCCCACAGTTGGTACCATATTATATAGTCCTTAGCAAGTAGCACCCTCTTTAAGAAATAGAATAGTTAAACTCTAGTTATAATTTCAAAAAGATTCATAGCATAAATACTGACAGTATTTACATTATTTGTTTTATGTATAATTGTAAATACTTTCAGTCTGAAGAAAGTAAAACAAACACTAATGTAATCATATCAAATATGAAACATGACTGACATCTCTCGCCAGTTACCCGTCGAACCCCGGCGGCTCCAGAGGCTCGTCTGACTTCTCGCAGGCTGCTGCCGCTGCCGCCGTTGCTGCTGCTGCTGCTACGGCAACTGCCACCGCCACGGCAACGGTAGCCGCCATCCAGGAGAAACAAAACCAGGATATGAACTATGGACAGGTAAAAGGAGGAAAAGATAGGGGGTCACTTCATATGATTCACAGATATTTCAGATGTCCTCATGGCTAATTGGTTTTGAACTGGTGGAATATTTATTCATGTCCAATCACATGACACCCTCCAGATGTCGGCTGCTGATATGTTATTTAATAGTTGTGTTATTATAAATGTTTGCATCACACAAATCAGAAACAATCCAACACAGCCACCACTGGAAACTATTTCTATAAACACTATACAATTAAAAGCATTAGCGTAGTTTTGTATTTATCTTCAATTATGCAGTAATATCAGATTTGAAACCACTAATTAGACATGAATAAACATTAACATTCAAATCTTTATTTAGAATGAAATGTCAACGTAATGACTGAAGCCCTGAAGTAGGGATGCCCTGATCAAGTTAGGTTTCCTCTGAACCGAGCTGATACCTTTTATTTATTTATTTTTTAACAAAACAATAAAGTATGAAATAACAATCCCTCTGTGAAACCTTTGGAATGTTCCCTCCTTTTTAAAGGTTTGCAGACTAAATGACTGACAAAAACAAAAGATAAATTGTCTCAATCTAGCTCAATAAAGCTGATACGATAACTTTTCTATTGCTTTCAGTTCCTCTGTTCTCTACACTACTCTGTACCCTCATCAATATGATACCAAGTACTCATGCTATTATTTTGTTTGTTTTTCAGATGGGAGGGCCGGGTTATAACAACCAGTTCATGTCCCACTCCGGCCCCCGCGGCCCACCTGGTATGGCCCCTGGAGGTATGGGCCACGGGCCAGGACCAAATAGGGGCCCTCCTTCCATGGGCCCCATGTATGGACCTGGGGGTGGCTCCCAGAGGGTCCCTCAACACCCAAACTATGGCCCTGGACCACAGCAGGGTCACCTGAGACCCCCACAGGGCCTCAAACGGCCCTACAACCCCGAGGTAAGATCAGGAGGTTTAATCAGGGTCAACACTTCATCAGAGTAAACGCAGATAAAGCTAGATTTGATGGGGTTACAATATATTATTTCTGTTTGTTTATTTTACATTATCATGAATGATCAGAATGGGTATCTATGATATCTGATAATCACAATGAACCACATCAGAATACATTTTCAGTTCATATATTAACACAACATTGTTTTTTAAGCAAACTTTTGAAATGTACTGTTTTCTGTTTGATATTTGATTACATTTTGGGTTACATGACCCTTCCCTCTATTGCCTGTCGTGTTTGATGGTTATTTTGAGAAAACTGAGTTATAAACCTTTTCGGATAATATTTGTGGCAAAATGTAACGATTTAATCAGGATAGTGAAGAGATACAGAATGTCCAGCCAGCTGGAAATCATACAGGGCTAAGTTATCAGATCACCTAATAACTCATTATTATGAGATACTTACAAATTCGAATGACTTACACAATCTTTTTTCCATCAACATTATTGTACAAAATCAAAAAACATTTCATACACACCTCCTTCTTGTTCCTCTGCTTCTTCCTCAGTCGTTCCCAGGAATGTCTCCGCAGTATGTTGGTCCCAATGTGAACGTGATGTCCGGTCCTGGGGGTGGCGGTGGTTCCATTCCAGGTTCAGGTGGAGGCGCTCATGCGGGACCCGGTCCATACTCAGGCCAAAATATGCAGTACCATCCAGGTATGATGTGAGCAGGAGCAAAGCTTCCGCCGTGTTTTGTTATTTTTCCACTATAGTTTGAAACAAAACACAAAACAATTGGGAAACTTAAGTTTTGGTATGCAATCACCAAAATATTTTAATCGATTTTTGAGTAGTAAGAAATGGTCAAATCTATGCGCAACAAAGGTATCAACCCAAAAAACAACTACTGAAATAATAGCCATTTGAATGGCCATCATACACTTCCATCACACTTTACGAGACTCACTTTAAGATTTGTCTCGACACCCGCAGCAGAGTTTCCGTTCTCATTTTTTTTGCCGGTCAACATGTCCGTTAAAGTTTAAATCTTCCGGACAAAATGAGAAAAGTGCCGGTCAAAGGTCTTCTTTGTTATTTATTGATCTCTAAAACAAATTGATATGATTCGATATTAAACAAACTAATTATAGTAGATAAACTATTCAAAAGTGTACAGTAATTTACAATAACACGGGAATAATAAAAGGAGCGCTCTCTCCCTCTCCTGACAGCCCGTCAGTATCATGCAGCTCACGGATCAGTAATGAGTGACCCGACAGTAAAACTAAACATATCTATAACTAGTTTAGGTAGTTTGAGAGGTAATTAAAATAGCTACGTGTGATATTCTAACCTGAAGTGTGTGTTTTGTTCTGTGATCATGCAGAGCTGCGTGTCGACTCGTCAGCAGCAGCTGATCTCTCTCTCCCGTCAGATTAGATTTCACTCGCGTTTATGTCCATATCGATCAGATCTAGCTAGTTCTAGCTAATGATATGACTAACTGCTTATTAAAAGACACCTACACAATAAGTGTCGCTATGCAACCGGGTGAGGCCACAAAGTATAGCGCAGCATTATGCATTTGTTTACATGCCCACCGGAACCCAGAGGCATTACCAACAGATCAACGCACAATCAACCCATGAGGACATCTCTTTCTCCACATTACGTGTTAGACATTAGAATTGACTATTCTTGTCTGTCACATACTATTCTTATATGTCACATAAGTGGCGCAACTGATGCGGTATTGCGCTAAAGGGAAATTATTTTTGACCGGAGAGTTTTAGATTTGCCGGTCTTCAGCATATTTTACCGATCAAAGTCCGGTAATTACCGGCTAACGGAAACTGACCCACAGATAGTTCCTCATCAGTATAGGCGGGTGATCAGCTAGTCGGTGTTGCGATGCTGCTCGTTACTTCCGTTTAAACGAGACAAAACAACGTCTATGTTGAGGTGGTTCTTATAAAAGTACTACATATTATCTCTATTGAAAAACCAAAAAGGGCAATTTGAGTAGGAAGGGGTGGAGTGGAAGAAAACAAACTTTTTTTAATCAAACATTTATACATCTAAAAAAATTGCAACTGCGGAAGAAGTAGTTTAATTTTTGCTTCTCGGAGTCAAATCTTATTCTAGTTTGGCTTAAAGATGAGAAACCCTTTTCCCAGCTCCATGAATTTAAAGTTGTTGTTTTGTGTTTTCTGATCTTTTCTTTCTGTTTACCTGAAGGTCTTGGTGGTCCAGGCCCCGCCCCTCAGCGATCCAGCTCCTCCCCTTCATATCAGACCCATAAAATGCCCCTCCCACAGTACCCCCCCTCTGGACCCCCAAACTCACAGTACTACAAGGTGAGGAGAGAGTGTGTGTGTGTGTGTTTCATGTATTTCATATATTTGAATATAATGAGGTAAATACCACATCAGTTGCAAAGATTTGGGTCCAATGTGGAAGTTTTTTTATTGCATTTAAAAGCTGCAACCACGTAAAGAAAATTGTCGCTACTTACAAAAAGGAGCTCTGCAGAGTGCAATGACAAACGGTTACCTGTAAAAAAATAAAAGGAAAGTAATCAATAACCTAATCCATCACAATATTAAGTAAAGTAACCTGACTTTCTGTTAATTTTCTAATGTGCAAAACAACAGAAAATCAATCAATAACAAAGCTTTCACTTAAGTGTGTTATGTAAAACAACAGGACAATTTAACCTTAGAAAAGGGTATGTTGTACAAAATAGTTTCCTCCAATACAAGAATACACTCTTTTTATTGTGTACTTCAGTATATGGATTTAGAGGACCCACAGTATTTTAAACAAATCATGTGTGTACTACCTTACTGTCAAAAAGAAGAAAACAAGCAATATGTACAAACCTAAAGACTCTAGATTAAATGATAAGGTAGGCTTACAGAATAGTAGTTTACAAGGCTGTTTGGGTTGAATATAGGAAAACACTGAATATAAAAAAGAAAATATATTTCCAGGAGAGTAGGCTATATGAAAAACCAAAAGGCTAATTCAGGCAGCAATTCTACTTAATCCAATTTCTACCCAGAAAGAGCATTCTTTGAACTCGAGGCCATGACAACGAACTAGAAGACTAGCTCTGGTGGCTCTAGCAACTCCTTGTACTCAGCATTGGAGACTTGTGAAGATGAAATTAATTGACGTACTGTAATCCTGCTGGTAATTCCCATTTTAAGAAATGTAATAATCATCTGATAACATATTTTTTTATCTTATTGTGAGGGAATACAGTTACCTTTTTTGTGTCCTGTTTAAGTATTCCCATTAAATGTAATCCGTTACTCCCAAAGCCTGTTGCCAATGAGCCAAATGCACACATTCATTGACCTCCATGCTCAGTTTCCTCTACAAAGGAGGGGGACATTTTTTGGGACGGACAGAGTGACAGTTAGCGTAAAAACATTAACATGTGTTGTTGTTTTGGTCTGTGTTTTTCTGCAGCAGGAGCAGTTTAATGGTCAGGGTGGAGGTTTGAGTGCTCTGAACACAGGAGGTCCCGGCGGAGTGTACAACTCCTTCAATCAGCCACCTGCGGTAAAATGCTGTGTGTGTGTGTGTGTGTGTGTGTGTGTGTGTGTGTGTGTGTGTGTGTGTGTGTGTGTGTGTGTGTGTGTGTGTGTGTGTGTGTGTGTGTGTGTGTGTGTGTGGGTGTGTGTGTGTGTGGTGTGTGTGTGTGTGTGTGTGTGTGTGTGTGTGTGTGTGTGTGTGTGTGT
This sequence comes from Gymnodraco acuticeps, assembly GCF_902827175.1. Classification (NCBI taxonomy): domain Eukaryota; kingdom Metazoa; phylum Chordata; class Actinopteri; order Perciformes; family Bathydraconidae; genus Gymnodraco; species Gymnodraco acuticeps. Next base: position 290,932 of record NW_022991761.1, on the reverse strand, counting down.
GTGTGTGTGTGTGTGTGTGTGTGTGTGTGTGGTGTGTGTGTGTGTGTGTGTGTGTGTGTGTGTGTGTGTGTGTGTGTGTGTGTGTGTGTGTGTGTGTGTGTGTGTGTGTGTGTGTGTGTGTGTGTGTGTCCCTCCCTCTATAAACTGATACTCTAATAGGGTAAGCCAATATGCTGCAGGGGGAGTTCTAAAAATAGTGCGAGTCACCGCTTAGTAAATAAATAAAATGCTTAACATTACATTTATAAATACATGTTTTTATTGCCAAAATTATTTATTTGAATTTTTAACATAACAATACAAAAACAAGAGAAATAATAACAAACATGCTTAATCTGTAAAATACAAGGCAGTCTTTTGAAAACATTATGCAGTAAAGAAAAGACACACAATTACACAGTATTGGGAACTGCACCGGCAATGCATCTATTCATCCTCTTGAACATTAGATACATTAAGATCCTTTACATCAGGAGTGCCCAACCTTTTTTGAACCGAGAGCTACTTTTAAAGTTGCCAGTCTGCCGAGATCTACCAGTCCAAGCGTCCAGGCGTAGCCATTACTGACAGCCTACTACCAGGTAAATACACATTTCTACTTGTGTAAAACTGAGTAGTGTTGCTACAAAAGTATAAATTAGACTTACTAATAAGACAACTCAGATCTGAAGCTACTCAGGAATCTGCTGCCAAAGTGCAATAAAAAAGACAAAATTAATAGAATCAAACCCTTTTTTTGTTGCATTTAGTAGAGTATACAAATAAATGCCTTTTAAAATAGGATGCCAGCAACACTAGTTTCTTAACTTAACCTGAATTGATAATAGACTATAACTTTATCTTATACCATTTTGTACAATAATTATAATTAATAAGTTCAAACAAACAAAAACGTACAGCTGATTAATAACGGTATCTAACTTAAGTTTTTATTATATCAAAAACCTGTTGAAATGCTACTGTTATTTTTACTGTCCCCAAAAAGCGCGTCGGCAGCCTCCAGGAATGCTTCTTTCACAACTTCGTCGTCTTTGAAAGACTCGGGCCTGGCGCCACGAGGGGGCAAAAGGGGGCATTGCCCCCTAAGTTGTTTTATTTGCCCCCTCACTTTGAGCATCATTCAGCCATAGAAAAGTTAAATAAATGTCACAATTATTAAATAACTTTAAATAATTATTTTCCCCAACACACGTTACTATATTTAGATCAGATATGTGGGCAGGCAGTCAAGCAACGTGTAAACAAGCCTCAACCCCAAGTGAGCTTGTAGTCTTAATTAATGTTAGCATGTGTGCTTAGCTGTAAACACAGTCGGATGGGGGACCAAAACGTCCCTGTTTTCCGGGCAAAGTCCCCATTTTCGGAATGTGCGTTAAAAAATATAGAGCAAGGTGAAATAAAATGTTACATGTCAGTAAAAAGAGAGTAACAGTGTTGTGCCTGTTTGTAGCGTTAGTGTATTTATTTTTCTAATACTTCTTCTTCTTCTACCTCTACTTCTTCCTCTACTTCTTCTTCTTCTACCTCTACTTCTTCTTCTACCTCTACTTCTTCTTCTTCTACCTCTACTTCTTCTTCTTCTACCCATGGATGTATAATAAGAAGCTTCTAATTCAATGTACCTTCCCGCAAAATATTGGACAAAAGAAAGTCGGCTAGTAGTGTCAAGTAAATCCATAGTATTAGAACAAAAGTGATTTAAACGAGGTAAATTACGAATGTATGTTCTCAATCGCCAAGTGTGGGATTGAATATTAAATTAGTTTAGATTAGATTTATTGTCCCCAGGGGGAAATTCATTTCCACAGCTCTGTGAAAACAAGATGAAATCGACAAAAAATAAGACAACTACAGATAGCACCACACATGATGCTTACCTGTTATTATTTAGGGCTGCCTGTATGGATCAGGTTTTTGCCAAAGCGAGCCCTTTTACTATAATAATAATATGTTATTATATAAACCATATTGGTACAATGAGCGACATCTAGTGACGGATTTGTAATCTGTGTCTGTCCATTTGGTGTAGTATTTGATCCAATATTACATTTGGTTTATATATTAGTCACTTTCTTATGGAATGCCAGGTCTTGGTTTGAACATTCAATCCTGAAAATAAAAAATCAACCAGATTAATTTGTCTTTAATCCTGACATGACTAGAGTAGATAGTAAGTAAATAAATCTGTATAGGAAGACGAGTTAAGGGATAGAGGAGAAAATGTTATGGTATAATTACAGAGCCTGTCCATTTATAGATTGAGGAAATCAATGTTAGTCTGTTAACGTGACTAACAAAGTGCAGGCATCTAATAATGTACTATCTATTATTAAAGATCAGAGGAAAAGAACAGAATGTGAGGGGTCAATCCGGAATACAAATAAAGAAGCAAAGAGATTGTAGAGCAGTGAGAATGAAAACAACTTGGTGTGTCAATTCATTACATTGCCAGTATTTTTCGTTGTTGTGAAAAAAAGTCGCCCCCTAGGATTTTTGAACAGCCCCCTCAGTCATTTCAGCCTGGAAAGACTTCATGTGTTTCGCAAGAACGTGACTGACACGATAAGATGCTATGGTAGCAGCCTTGCTCTTGTTGTTGGGCCTGGAGAAAATGGACTGCTGTGCATTTAGCTGTGCTCTCAGGCCCCTCCCCTTTTGGAGCGTAGGGCAGAATTAGGAGGGAATTCCGTCGTAAATGCCGCTCCTAAATTACCCTTCTTCGATAAAGCCACGCTCGCATTGCAGATGAGACAGATGGACTTTGAATTGGAATAGATACAAAAATAATTATCCTCCCACTCGGAGTGAAAATTATATATGTTGGGCTTTTTTGCTTCTGCCATAATTGCGGTCTTGTGTTTGTGCGGACTGTCACTCCTGTTGACACGGACAACGTCAGCGAAATAGTGCCCACTGCTCACCAGCCACGCCCCGACACATGGGGTCACGCCGGCCAATCACAAAGCTTTGATGCGTTCAAGTGCATTATTCTGGCACAGGAAGATTATGTTATAGGACATTAACGATAAAACAGAATATTGTTGTTCTATTTTCAGACACATATCGCGATCGACTGGGAATCTCCCCGCGATCGACCGGTCGATCGCGATCGACTGGTTGGGCACCCCTGCTTTACATAATCAATGAAGGGCCTCCGTACAATCTCAAACACATGCTGTTTAGCTCTTGATATATAAGATATCTTCACATGCTGCAGGATCTCCGCCCCATGTAGCGCATGTTATAAGGATTGGTGAAAGAAATCCAACATTCAGAGTGCATTTTTTATTTCTGATCACGGAGAAGTGTTTCAAAACTTCTGATCTCTTGTCTGAAGTTTTTCTGGTGATTCAGTCTCCGTGTGTCAGCAGTCTCTGTGTCAGAACAAAGCCAACTCTTCTCTCCAAGGCAAACACACAAACACTTTTTAAATCGCGCTGTTCATAGACAGTTTGGGTTGTATCGCAGCAGTGTTTTATATCAATTCTGGGGATGAATTGTTCCAAGAGATCAGTATATACATTGACCAAACTCAATGGTCTATCTATTATTTTTAACAATTGACGACTGATACTTCAAAGACTGAATAACCATATCGCCCAGTTACATTCGACACGAACACCAAATTTGAATCCTTCCTGCATCAAATTTGTATTCAAAATGTAGATTTTAACGTTATAAATGAATCTTGGAAACTAATTGGTACAGACAGAGAATAACGGGAAGTTGTCTTCCTCCTTTCAGTTCTGCCAACGTGGCAGCCATGCAGCTAAAATGAACTGCTTCTTGCCCGTTTGATTCACTGTGGGGATCATTACTTTGGCTAATGGTTAAAATGTTGACTCTATGGTTACTGGTGCTATTCTGTCTGTGACCATCATTTATATTAAAATACATTCTCTGTGTCTCTCAGCCGGGTAGAGGCCTGCCTGGTTATCCCTCCTCTCCGGTTCCTGGGAACCCGACCCCTCCCATCACCCCCAGCAGCTCAATGGCCCCGCCCTACATGTCTCCAGGAAACAGTGATGTCAAGCCGCCTCCCTCCTCCTTCCTGCCAGATATCAAACCCAACATGGCCGGCCTGCCGCCTCCTCCTCCTACAGGTACATACAGGTTCATCTTCCTATTATACACACATGCATTTCCAAACATTTGGACTACCTATGTTGCAAATGTATTATCTTTTCAATTTACACACGGCATCTATTGCACGTCTGTCCGTCCTGGGAGAGGGATCCCTCCTCTGTTGCTCTCCCTGAGGTTTCTCCCATTTTTCCCTTTAAACTGTGGGTTTTCTCCGGAAGTTTTTCCTTGTACGATGTGAGGGTCTAAGGACAGAGGGTGTCGTATTGTCATACTGATATTTTGTACAAACTGTAAAGTCCACTGAGACAAATGTAACATTTGTGATATTGGGCTATATAAATAAACATTGATTGATTGATTGATTGATTGATACACACACAACCGAGTTCATGAAAACACTGAGATTGATACATATTATGCCAAAAATAATAACTGAATCCATTCTTTTTTCATATCATAAATCTAAAATGTTTACTTTTAAGAAATGCTGGAAACATTTATTAATCCTCACGAATAACAACTTTGTAGAGATTCACTCTCCCAGAGTCGTCAGACCAGATACAAATAGTGTGTAAAGAATCGACATGTAATGAAATTACAGCATAGACAATCAGGATGAAAAAAAATATAGATGGATAATAAATATCAATGAGATTAATGGATCTAGAAAGATGTCAAGCAGCTTCCAGGTTAGTGTTGCATGATGTACCGATACTTGAAAGGTACCGTGATACCCTGCCGTTAAAAGCGGTACAATTCCTCCGTTTCATTAGTATCGGTACTTTAAGAATGACGGGGAAAACTACTCCGGTGAGAAAGCGCTGTTTTAATAAGAGCCGTGTGTGTTCAGCGCTCTGCTTCCACTCCCTGCACTGCAGCCGTGCCTGCAGTCCCTCCCCTCTCTCGTGCACGCGGCTACGCTCTAGCTGCCAGAGCATGTGAGAAAACGAGAAACATGGCTGCAAGTGGGAGTGCAACTGCCGCTGCGCCTCGGCATGTTGACAAAAAAGACGCCAGAAGCGACATTTGGAAGTATTTGAGCCATATCTTGTCTGTAAGACATGTTTTAGATCCCTGCAAACCAAGGGAGCCAACACATCAAACTTGGCTAAGCACCCGCCGACCGGAATCCAGAGCTGTTTAAAGAATGTAAAGACAGACCGGTTAGCGAATGTGATAGATAACATAATTACATCATGCTCAAGCCCATGCCCTCAAATCTAAGTCAAACAAGTGTAATTTATTTTGTGACAAACGAACGTTTTCGTAGTTTGACGAGGCAATTAATGACAATGATAACTGTCTAATATGGCTATCTTTTTAGCAAACTTACCAATGTGGCTAACATCTGCAATATACATTTTGTCAATAATTATTTATATTACTGTACTATTACATGTTAATATAATATAAAGTTAACTATCAAAGAAATCACATAAACTCAAGTATAAAGAAGAAACCATGTTGTAAGAAAACACTTAACAGATAAACTACAATTTGATTGATCGTGAAGATAATAAAAGTAAAGTATCGAAAAATAATCGGAATCGCAATTCTTGACTTGGTATCGTGACAACACTATTCCAGGTGTTGCAGAGCAGCCAAGCCATACCACCTCCTCTCCACCATGTAACTTGGGAAGAGTATAAGGCGCTTTCACACCGGAGAGCTTTTCCCAGGAATAGTTCTGATAGTTCCTGGGATTTTGCGTTCACACCAAAAAGATCTGGAACTAGAACCTTTTTTTGCAAACCTTTTCACCCCTTTTTATTCCCTGCTAGAGAGCAGGGACTTTCCTGGGGAGAAAAAGGTTCCAATTTCTGAACTGGGCTGGGCGAATTGCAAACCACGGCCCGTAAAACTCTGAACGTTTTTGTGAAGCCGCCATTGTATTTGCTAGCATTAGCCCCGCGCACCAACGGAGAGAGAATAACTTATCGCAACATAAAATAAAACATGGGAGCAGTGGAGATGAGGAGGTGTCGGCGTTCTGGCGATTTACTCGGAAGGCTTCAGTAGAAGCTGCTGGGAGTCCCAGCAGCTTCTACTGAAGCCAGTCCCCAACTCCGAGGACTTCCGGCCGGGGACTTCGGGTGGGATTATACGCCGTGAAGTTGTTTGTGGCCTGCCAGTAAACCCAAAGCAGAAGAAGAAGTGACGTCAGTGGCTTCATTTGCGTAATCTTCCCTCAGGGACTTATTCCGGTGTGAACGCGATCTACTAGATAGCTCCGGGAACTATTCCTGGGAAAAGTACTTGGTGTGAAAGCGCCTAATACTACACAAAGACACAGGAAGCATTCACACACGGTCGTCTTTCAAATGTTATAAAGGTTCTTTGTCTATTTCCTGCATCATCAGCACTTCATTATTATTCTTCTTGTTCTTAATTCATCTTATCTGATTTATCCTAATGGGTCAAATTTAGATTATCATCAGTCAGGTATATATAGGCCAGTGGTGAGAGGTGTTTTTTCTTTCTTTCAAACTTTAGTTTTTATTGAGTTAAGTTTGTACACAATGGAGAGACAGCACAGACAAATCACATTGTACTTATGGCTTTTCTTGGCTTATAACAATGAGAGTAAACACAAGTACAAGATCATAAATAAAATAAACATCAAACTGAAATTCAACAGTCATGGTTACAATTGGCATACAGATATATTGAGCAGTCTCCTGAAAAGCATATGCATATGCCCTAGCCATTTTCAACAGTGTCATAAACGATCCATTTCTTTCATTTACTCTCAAAAATATTGACTCTCATTCTAAGTTGGTAAGTAATTTGTTCCATGATATATACCTCTCTTATAATATCCATCCACTGGTCTTTTGTGGGGGGCTCAGCCTTACACCAATTTCTGGTTATTGCTTTCTTGCTTGTTATTAACAGTATCTTAGTTGTATATCTATCAGTATTAATCACACAATCATTTATGGTGCATTCCTTGGGTATTGAATAACCCAGAATGTCTACAACAGTTGCATGTATATTTTCCCAAAAGGTATTTAGTTTATGGCATTCCCAAAAAACGTGTGTGCGATTTGCCTCTCTACTACCACATAACCGCCAACATGTTTGTTGTGTACCGGTTTGTTTACTCTTAATCAGTGTTTCCGCCAGACCAGGGCTGAGAGGGCGTCCACCCGAGAGCGGGGGGGGGGGGTGCTTGAATTTTGACTTGAGCCGTCCCTTATAGATACTGTCTTTTTACGTTAGTGAGCCGGATCATTTGGCTCGGCTCTCTTATGGCGCGTTTCCATTGCAGGCCTCGCTCGGTTTGGTTAGGCCTTATTAGGCCCGGCTCACTTTAATGCTGCGTTTCCATTACAGTTTAGGAACTGGGGCAGTTACTATAGTAACGCAGTGTAGGCGGAGCCGTGACGTCATCTTCAATGAGAGCCCCAGAAAAACAACACAGCCGTTAGCTCTTAGCACTCAGAGCTCACAGCTCCTCATATCTGTTCAGAAACAAAAGTTAAACAAGTACAAACCACAGACTGTCTGTGTCATGGCGAATACAGTCGCTGGTTTATTTATGTCTGTATAGGCCGTTGTTGTGAGTGTGGACGGTCGGAGCATATATAACGTTAGCTTAGCCAAGCTCCATTTAGAAAACACGCATTTTAAAAGGGTTTTTCGCCTGCCGTCTGTCTGCAGACTTGTCAAAGCATTAATTCATGGTTTTTACTAACCGGTATCAGTATGTTGTTACTTCGACATCATTTTGAAACGTGTATTACAATTAATTCACGGTCAAATATGTTCATCTTGTTGTAGTTGTAGCCCCCTTGCCAGCGATTCTCTCTCTAGTTTAGTATACTCAGCCCGACTCAGCCTGGTTGTTCCTGGCCCTAGAACCACGATTAAAAAGGTGAAAAAGTATCCCCGGGCCAAAACTAGGCCAAGTGGAAACGCAACCAAAAACGGGCCCCGCACGGCTCGGCACGCTTAAAGCGAGCTACCCGCTGCAGTGGAAACGCGCCATTAAAGAGCCGGCTGTTTCGGCTCCCAAACGGCTCTTCATGTTACCACAGTTTACCACGGAGCCTCAGTTTCGCCGCTCACACGCGTACTCCACTAAAACCCCCCGTTCATCGCGTCCAAATCACGCACGTTCAGTGTTGTCCTGTAGCAGGCACCGTCGATGTCGGGGAAACGATCTTCAATACTCCGAAAAGAATCCCACCAGACTCCTTTGCCCCTCCAACAGCGGGATGTCCTTCTCCTTTTTCCTTTTCGTCATTTCAAGCGATAAAAACTCTCGATCTTCTCTCTAATTATTAATATTTTTGGACGCCCTCGGTTCGCGTTCAGGGCGTCCCGAGCTGAATAAGGACGTCAAATGACGGCAAGACGCCCCCTTGGCGGAAACGCTGCTCTTAATTTTAGGCGTTATGAAGAATCAAGTGAGGTTTTTCCAGCTAAACTCTCTCCTAGTCCTTGAGCTTGTGGTGGTTTGTAGTGATTGGCACATGTTGAGACATTCCTCTGTTGTAATTTCAATGCTAAGTTCCTTCTCCCATTTTTTCTTGATGTAAACAGTAGAAGTATCCCTACTATCTCTTATGTTTTTGTGTAGAGCTGAAGTTGCCTTAAGTCTGGTCTGATTGTATGTCCGTATCAATATATCGATCACTCCGTTTGAGGTCTTTGTTTGTATTTCCTTTATAAAATAGTCTCTCAAATCAAATCAAGCACATTTATAAACGATTTTTAGTCGAGCCAAAGTGCTGTACATAAAATAAAATTAGCCTACAGTAGAGACACTTTACAGCAAATACAACAGCACAGATTGTTCAGAATATCAGTATGAGAAAAAACGACACCCTCTGTCCTTAGACCCTCACATCGTACAAGGAAACACTTCCAGAGAAAAACCCACAGTTTAAAGGGAAAAAATGGGAGAAACCTCAGGGAGAGCAACAGAGGCTCCTCTGTTGCTCTCCCTACGGGTCCGGCGCAGCGGCGCTGTGAAAGTCCACCGCCATTGCGAGTCTCCGGCTGTAACAGTCCACTACCGCCCGCGAGGACCCAGGTTTGATTCCGGCCTTATTTTAAAAAAATAAAAAATCTCCTGTTCATCGCGTCCATTCGCAACCCACCTATCACATCTCTGCGACCCGCCCCACAGTTGGAGAAACGCTGTGTTAGACTACAATTAATTTGTATTCTAGCTGTGTGATTTTGATAGATAGTTTCAATGCACTTAATTGAGTCCTTATTGAATCCAAACCGCTCTAGTACTAGATAGAGAAAGTTCCAGTTCACGCTATCAAAAGCCTTTTCAGCATCTAGACCAGGGGTGTCAAACTCAAATATACAGTGGGCCAACATTTAAAAATCGGTACTAGTCGAGAGCCGGACTGGTTCAATGTTTATTGCAAAACTTATTGAAATTAACTTATTGCACATATTAAACCTGGAACTAACAAAGCTTAAATTATTGCCTATAAAAACAACATTAAACATTAAATAATCAGTTGCATTCATTTCTTATGGCTGTATCTGCAGCTTTTCCGGAGTCATTTCTTATGATTACATTTCTCCGGAGGGTCAGATCTAATAGTAATTAGAAATTATCCTGCGGGCCGAAATTAAATCCACCAAGGGCCTGATTTGGCCCCCGGGCCTTGAGTTTGACACATGTGATCTAGACTTACCAAAAGAGCACTAGTTTTGTTGTTGTTGTTGTTGTTGTTGTTGTATTGAGTTAATAATTTGCAGTCCTCCTAATGTTGTTTTGTGTTTGGTGGCCCACAATAAAACCAGTTTGATCTTCATCTATTAAATCAGTCATAAATGTCTCATATCTCTTCGCTATAATCTTGTAGTCTACATTGAGAACAGATATGGGTCTGAAGTTGCTACAGTATTCTGTCTCTTTCCCCTCTTTGGGAATAACAGAGATTATGGCCTCCTTCCACGAGGGTGGTAGCAGCCCCTCTCTAAGAGTGAGTAGTGGTTTTACAGGAAGTGTGCATGTGTCTGAGCTGATTTTGATTTCCTGTTACAGGTAACCCTAGCGACGACCTGCGGCTGACCTTCCCGGTGCGCGACGGCGTGGTCCTAGAGCCCTTCAGATTAGAGCACAACCTGGCTGTCAGTAACCACGTCTTCCAGCTCAGAGACTCCGTCTACAAGACTCTCATCATGAGGTGAACACACACACACACACACACACACACACACACACACACACACACACACACACACACACACACACACACACACACACACACACACACACACACACACACACACACACAGACAGACAGTGTAGCATTGAAGCATGGTTCAAATATCTAGCTAGCCGCCAGCTGGCTAAATAGCTAGTTTGCTATTTCTGCTATGACAGTAAAGAGCACCCTATCATCTGTTATTTAAAAAAAAAAAAAAAAAAACTGATTTCCACCGAGGGTAAAATATGCACAATCACACCAATGTGCGTAACGGGTGAGGGTGCCTATGCAATGTTTTCTTATTTTCTCACTTTTTAATTAATCCCAAAAACTATAGGTCTAACTATAACACTTTCTAACAGACACAGGCTATATTATTATTGACACTCCAGTCAGTCATGTTGAGCTGAGGTGAGGTCAGCTCAACATGACTGAGTCATTATCGCCTCTCGACGTACAAATGGTATTACAAGAAAGGACAGCCCTGGGCTAGTCAGTTAGCATGCTAATTCAGTTCCATGCAAATCAATACATAGACGTCTTTGGCGAAAGCTCAAAACAGTACATACTTTATATGCTGTCGATGCAAGTTCCTTTTGAATGATATAAACTAAAATGATAACTATACTTTACTCCTTTTTATACTACACTGGTCAGAAAGTGTGCAGAACATAGTTATTACTTTTGAGGCGATTGAAATGTGCTTTCCTACGCTTTGACAAGAAAGAGCGGACAAAGTATTACGTTGTTACATTTACTTTGGGAACTCCACTGTTTGTTATTGTTGTTAGTGAAACCTAACTTCAGTGAGTACTCAATGGCAGCAGTACACAACAAAGTGGCAGCCACTCTGATCAACCCTCTACATTGATTGAAACAGTTTCAATCTCAATAAAACATTTGAATATTTGTTGTAATTATATTTTGTATTATTAATATAGCAAAGGGAACTAAGTAAATTAAATGAACATTGTGTCCGTCTGAGATGTAGAAGGTAGCATAATATTAAGGGGCGGTGGTGGCAAAGTTGACAACTGCCAGCTGTTACCGAGGTGTCCCTGAGCAAGGCACCGTTCCCTACACTGCTCCCCGGGCGTCGTACATGATGGCAGCCCACTGCTCCTAACACTGCAGAGACCACAAAAATGTCCCAAATTGGAATCAATAAAATACTATCTTATCGTAAAATAGTCAGGTAAAGCACAAGTACCGCAGAATTGTACATATATTGAGTGTTTGTTCCCAAAGATAAATATGTGTTTGTGTTTGTCAGACCGGACCTGGAGCTCCAGTTTAAGTGTTACCACCACGAGGATCGACAGATGAACACCAACTGGCCTGCCTCCGTCCAGGTCCAACCTCCACCCTTCTTTTATCTCCACGCTTTTCTTCTTAACCCTAATTACTATAATTTGGTTTTAAATGAAGACACATACAAGAAAATGTTAACTTTGTAAAAAGACTGTGTTAAAGCTGATGTAGCAGAAGATAAGCAGTACGAATACAAAAGCATTAAGGACAAAGAGAAGGTCCGCTGTTCAAACAAAGCGATCCTTGCCTGAAAATATTTGAATCTGCAAGTAGGCCACATTGTGGAGCTAGCTTGCTGCCTCAACAAACAGCCTATTGTTTATATTGATTTAACCTTGTAGTAGCCCTCACCTTAGAGTGCCTAGTGCTCCTTTTTAACGTTGCTTTTAAAGGGTTTTATACACCCTTTTTAACAGCAGATTTCAAAAAATGCAAACCAAAGACAAAAAATAAGGAACAAATAAATGTTCCTTCAGTTCAGCATCTTAGAATAGAGTCTGTAATAATAGAGGGTTTACATATGTTAGATTTTTTATTTCCTTCTCTTCTCCACAGGTGAGTGTGAATGCGACTCCTCTCACCATCGAGCGAGGCGACAACAAAACTTCCCACAAGCCTTTGTACCTGAAGCAAGTGTGTCAGCCGGGCAGGAACACCATCCAGATCACCGTGACCGCCTGCTGCTGCGTAAGAACACACAGACACACACACACACACTCACGGACGAACAGACAGACACACACAGACGGACAGACACTGTTTACATGTATAAAGACTCCTGCATTAACTTGGTCACTCAAAACATTCTCTGCAGCATTTAGCTTATTGTATTGTGTGTGTGTGTATATGTATGTATATATATATATATATATTTGTATGTATATCGTTTACTTTACCTGCATTACTTGCACATTGGCCTCGCAACACAATCGGGCACTATTTTATCATTTTGTTGGAGGAGCTCGGGACTTAAGAATACCATTTCCATATTTACACTGTAGCTCCTGTGCATATGACAATAAAGCCTTTGAATTCTAAGAAATATTAGAGATGTGTGATTGATCATCTGCTCTGTTTCTCTACAGTCTCACCTGTTTGTCCTCCAGCTGGTTCATCGTCCGTCGGTCCGTTCAGTGCTTCAGGGTCTGATGAAGAAGAGGCTGCTGCCTGCAGAGCATTGTGTCACTAAGAGTAAGTGATTTACCTGAGGCTAATCAAACCAGCAACAACACTGCTTTGTTGGACAGGAACCTGAGACACAAAAGAATGGAGCCATCTTGGCGTGGATTCTGTATATAACCCTTCCTAGTATTAGGAGCAGCTCAAGGGCACCACAGCAGTACTTCAGGGGGTCCGCGGGATCTTAAAAAGTATTAAAAGTTGATCAATCAATTTAGCGAAGATTAAGGCTATTAAAAAGTATTAAAGGGCATTTTCCAAGGTATTACATTTTGTAGCTTGTTTCCAATAAGTATATAAATGGTCCAGAGAGGTTGTGTTCTACAGTCTGCCTGAATGTAATCATGGCGTAGGTGTGTAGTGTGATTCTGTGTAGTTTATTGATGGCATCCCGTTGGGTTTGACGTCATCTGAACAGGACATCGCACGCTCACTGCTTGATAGCAAGCGAAGCTCCGTTTACGCCGGTTGCTAAACAACATCGTTATGGGGAAATGCAAGTCTGCGTCCAAATGGTTGGAAGATAAGGAGGAAGCACAATCAATACTGTATATAGTCAATGTGAGGTGAAGTGTGTCGCCAAGGTAACCGGTTAGAACTCCAAGTGGAGATGAGGTCTTAAAATGTGTGGAAAGGGCCTTAAAAAAGGTCTTAAAAGGTTTTACATTTGACTTCAGGATTCCTGCAGATACCCTGTACTTCCTCAATCCCTACCAACTGAGCTACTGCCGCCCTCAATGCACAGGTGGATGAAGTATTCAGATCTTGTACTCAAGTAAAAGTAGAACACTTTTACTTGTACTCTGTTACAAGTTTTGATTTTAATTATTGATGTGTTTATCAAGCTGGTAAAGGTACAGCTAGTTTGAATGACTTTGTATACTGCAGGCCAGGGTATCATTTACTCCAGGTGTAACTAAACTCAGATTGAAGTGTTAAACATATTGTTTATCATTAATCCAGATCTGCAAAGTAACTAAAGGTACTTCATTAGTGTAGTGGAGTAAAAGTACAATATTTACCTCTGAATTGTAGTGGGGTAGAAGTAAAAAGTACTTAAGTACAGTTCTTGAGTAATTGTACTTAGTAACTTCCCATTGGAGATCTAAGATTCTCCCCTCCATCGTTGTATATCACTCAAAATGTGTTTTTGGGTAGATGTGACAGATTTTGATAGAGCAGGTCACAAATATCATGCTAATACAGTTTAACACTGCACGCCTAAGTGCTCAACTCAGATGAATTGCATTAAGTCCAACTTTTTTGTTTGGCTTTTCACATTATGTTTAAATGTAGCTAATATCTGATTCCAGTGTGAAGTGGTCGACTCCTGAACTCACCCACATGTGAAAACAACAATAATAAAGACACATTCACACACTGTGGCACAGGCGTTAACATAAAGGCTACTGAAGGCAGCTTTATGGTTTCCTTTTTTAACTTGATGTGCACTAAAAGCCAGCGAGACATATGTGACATAAACTCAGACCTGCTTCTGATTTAGGACCAAATATATAAAAAAGGACAGATCTTAATGTTAACGCTCAGATTCCAGGCGATGGGGTAGTTTACCTTGTGATCTGAGTCACGTATGTGGAAAGAAATCACTTAGTTAGTGACTCATTAACACATGAGTCAGAATGCCTGTCCCACCCACTGCTAAAGTCAAGCCTATACAAAAGTGTGTGTGTTATATTCTACTTTATGGTGTTAGAGACATGTTTGAATCTAGTAAAAGTCACTTTGAATAAACCTTTATTGATTTACATCTTCCTTTTTCGCATATGATCCGTAATAGTTATGAGGCTGTTGTGAGCTGACACTTCCTGTCAGGATTGGGAGTATTACTTTTATTGTATTTTGTTATAATCGCTGGCTACATGTAAAAAAAAAAAGAGTCATCTAAGTATCAATATAAAAGTAATGTAGCCTGATCACTTGTATTGCTTATGTATTATGTAAGACAACAGAACTATTAGAAAAGAAGAAATCAAGATATTTAATAATGAATACTAAATAAAAGGCTTGGCATAAAGGATAATAGTTTACAAATGCTGTTTCACATTAATACATTATCATTAAATACATTGGGTGTTCACATACTGCATTTAGAAATGATATGTTTTAAAGCTCAGATAATCCTCCCTGAGAAACTGGGAAATGATAAAGACTTTAGGAAGTCATGAAACACTTCAGGGCTCAAATGTAATCTCAGTGTCCTTGTGTTTTACATTCTGCTGTTCACAAAGAGACGGAAGTATCAGCCTTATGAAAAGGGTTTATTCAATCTGTGAGTTTCAATGTTTTCTTTTTGTTTTTGTGTATTTAAAATCGTTTTTTTATTCTCTCTTTCAGTAAAGAGGAACTTCAGCAGCGGTTCCATCCCTGGGACCCCCGGGCTAAACGGAGAGGACGGCGTGGAGCAGACAGCCATCAGAGTCTCGTTAAAATGTCCCATCACCTTCCGCCGCATACAGCTGCCCGCCAGAGGTCACGACTGCAGACACATACAGGTCAGACCCCGCAGCCAATCAGGACGCTCCACACCGGTCTTGTCACAGCAACCCATCAGGGATCGCTACATTTACAGTACAATCTATATTCTTTGACTACTTAAAACATGACGTGAATTGGTGGTAATTCATGTGCATTGTCTCTTCTTAAATAGAGTATATTGAATATTTGGGTTTTTTTATGACTCAAAACAAATGGTTATTATAACTTACATACAGACATATAACTTCACAAACATAAATGTCAAGTAGTGTATGTGATTGTAATACTGTACATCAACAGATCACTCCTACATCACTTCCTATTAAACACTTATGGTAATAAATAAAAGAAAGTCAGATTTAAAATGATGGTGTGGTTTAATAATTATAACTCTGAATCCCACGTTTTAATATTGATATCTCATTTATTTATACGTGAACTTTTTGCGATAACTTTAAAAACTATAATAATAAAACTATGATTTAATCAAATGCATCATATAATTTTTTTTATGATTTTACACATTGATTCTTTTTCAAAGTATAGCTTTTTCTATGCTCCCCGAAATGCAAATTGGATTTCTTAATGACATCTTTTACAATCTTAAGATTTAATTTAGGAGTTTTTTTCAAACGGATAAATAACAGGTGCCGAACAACTCAAAATTGTTCATTAACTACCCTAAATATTATTGATGGCAATAAAAGTATAATATTGCTTGTTAAGAGAAGCAGTCTGCCATTGGCTGCCAAAAGGATGAAATAAATGGACACAATGCAAAAATACATACATTGTGTTTGTCATCGTCGGCCTAAATATTTACAGATTATCTTAACAGACATAATTTAAAGGGGACCCATCATGCAAAATGCACGTTTTGATGTCTTTTATACATACATATGTGTCCCCGGTGTGTCAGGGAACTCACAAAGTGTCAGAAAATAAAATCTCTAAAAACGGGAGTACAACGGAGCTGATCCAGATTTGCGTCTCGCATGATATTGGTGGACCCACGGCACTATCAGAAACTATCAGTATCAATGCCCGACTGTTTTGGACGTAATATGGTCTTTGTTTACATTAGCAAGCATCGCTAACACTCAGAGCTAACCTGTACTGGAGAGTATGTGTAAAAAAGCAGGAAATAAAAAAAGGAACTCACCTTGTGGTAAACCCACAAGAGAAAAAGCATTTGAACTCCATACTGTTTCAGAAATAATCCTTGATGTGGTTTGGAACATGATATGGCATTTAATCACCGCAGCATTTAGACAGTATCTGCCGGGTCTGCATGAGCAGGCATAAGCTCCGCCCCCTCTGTTTTCTTTTTTAAAGCTTTATACCCCCAATCAGCACTTTAGTAAGAGGAAGTGAAATAGAGGGATATGAGCAGGGCTGCACATAACTGGTGTGCGTGCAGAGCACCGGGTCATTTGAAAAAAGGCGCATTTGCGCACCAACATTGAGAGAGAGAGAGAGAAGAGAGAAAGATATTTGCGAGTTGCATATGAACTCAGGGCCGGCCCGTGGCACTGGTGTTATAGATGTTCGCCTAGGGCGCCAGACCTGGGGAGGCGCTGCGCTGGCAGCTCTGGGAGGGAAAAACATTTTGACCGTTGGGGCTCATCCTAATTTTCGGCCTTGATGTAACAATATTCATAATTAAGTAAATGTAACACGCTTTTCACCCCGGTTACACGTTTCATTTGCCCTGTACGATGGGCGCTGTAAGTGATGAAAATGGGGGATGTTGGCTTGTCTGGCGCCCGCAGCTCACAGCCAAAATGCGAGTGAGCGAGGGAGGGTGCACCGGTACCAGCGCTATTATTAGAATCTGGTGCCGTGCTAGCTGCTCTAATGGATATAAGAAGATGTTTCTACAATAATGTGGAGGGAGAGTCCTCTCCAGTCAGACTGAGAGGCTGATACTACAGCTCAATGAGGTAAGGACTCTGAGTGTTTAGATAGTTCACTTTAGTCTAAGTTCAAACGGTTTGGTCACAATTTATGTAAACACATATTTCCAAGGCACTCCTTTATAATTATTGGGATAAACAGGTTTGAAATCATTCCAATGTATACTATAGGACAGTAAACAAACATATCCTTTTAAAACTGGAGAGATAAAAAAATGCATAAATAAATAAATGTTAAGGTAAAATAAGATATGAATGAACAACACAAATAAAATAAGTTACATTCATTTGTTATTGGCTATGGTAGGTTATTGGTTATGTTCACATACTTATTTGATTACATCCACTTGTCTAAGATGACAACAGAGACTTTCGACCCAAACCCAGCTGTTGACTTGTGGATGCAAGCAGCTAATCGCAGACTCAACCAGAGAGAAAGTAGTAGGCCTACATCATCAGCTACCATGTCTGACAAAGAGGAAGACAGTGAGGAGAACAGTCAGGAGGGTAGTGATGACAGCTTGTAGGATTACTGGTCGTGCTAATGTTGTCTTGTGTTCACCTCTGCATGTGTGTTCTGTGTTCACCTCAGCATGTGTGTTCAGTGCCGTGTGTCTGGCAAATAAAGTCAAGACCCCCTCAAAAGTTACGGTTTATTTCATTTTAAGGATGAGCACCAAGCAACATCTCCAGGTGCTCCTTTGAGAACCAGGGCAAAAAAGTTATGTGCACCCCTGGATATGAGGCATGGCTAGAATGGGTGATCTGTTTGGTATTTTGAGCAAAACACTTCATAGAAACGTTTTTTATATATCTGAGACCTATGCCATTGCCAAAAATAGCATGATAGTTGACCTTTTAAGAAGAAAAGTATATAACACATTCCTACAATATGTCTAAAAACAATACGGATAAGAGGTAAACATTTCAACAGAAGAAATTGCCATAAATTAGACCCTCCAGAAAAACGCGGGCTAAAATCCTTCATTATGCGATCAAACATGCGGGTTTATGTGATTTTATGCGGTGAAATTGCGGAAAGTTGCGAAATATGCGGAAAAAATAAATATTGGGATGTCTTATTTATTTATTCTCTCTCACACACAACCTGCCACTAACGTTAAACCCCTTTACTATTCAATTAAACACATTCAATGTTTATTTATAGTAAAAGCAATTGGGCTATTTTAATCACTCTCTCTCTCTCACACACACACACACACACACACACACACACACACACACACACACACACACACACACACACACACACACACACTTCTCCGCCTCATTCTGTTTTCATTTACTTGTTCGTTATCTGACCAGCTTCAATCTTGTAGGCTACTCACTTAGTTTCTTGTAGCCCTCGAAAGGGTTTTGGAGGTCGATTCCTCGGTGAACGCGAGTTGTTTGGCTTTCTTGTCCGCAGCAGCAGAAAGCATTTTCGAATGTTTGAATGAATCAAAGTGGGTCGTCACCGTTGATGTTCTCTTATGCTCCAACACACAGTTGAACGGGGTGCAGAATAGTTTCCCCCCACTTTCGTGCAAGACATCGGGGTACTGCTCTGCCCGGTCTTTAGCAGAAATGTTCGTCGGTAAATGAGATGGATTAGATTTTTTCATCTTTGTGTTTTCTCTCGCGTGTGAGCTCCACACGTTCACTCTACGGTGTTGTTTACCTTCTGTGATGCGCGAGCTGATGACGTCGCCTCATCATCATCATCACTTCATGTCAAGACGAGTTAACTTTTTTTTCTCAACTTTGTGTGGAAAGATGCGGGGATTATGCGGCCTTTTGATAAATCTGCGCAATTTTGCTGATTATGCGGTAAATTCTGCGATCGCAGAATCGCGTTTTTCTGGAGGGTCTAATAAATGTATTTGATATATCATAAAATCACACTGCTCTCTGTCTGTCTGCAGTGTTTTGATCTGGAGTCGTACCTGCAGCTCAACTGTGAGAGGGGAACATGGAGATGCCCTGTGTGCAAGTATGTCTCCACAAACTAAACGATTTGTTTACACATTTCTGATATCCTGAATAACCCCTGTGTGTGTGTGTGCCCACAGTAAAACAGCTCTGTTGGAAGGTCTAGAGGTGGATCAGTACATGCTGGGAATCCTCATCTACGTTCAGAAGTAAGACACTTTGTTTTACCGTTGTGACATGGCATGTTGAGTGCAAATCTTTATGTGGATGTCCGTTGGGTGTTGTGTGTGGGAGAGAGACTCCCTCTGGAACTTTGGTCAAGACCATTTACATGTACAAAAACCTATATAACCCCCCCCCCCCCCCCCCCCCCCCCCCCCTCAAGAATTATAATAGAAAAGTGTACATTAAACTCTGGCTCAAAAAACGGATGAACGACCTAGTCAGGCCAAAATGACCTAGTCAGTCAAAACATTAAGAATGGATCTTCGTCAGTAATATTATGATTGCAATACAAGGGAAGAGAAAAAAAGAATTTCTCTTTTTGCGAGGCGTCTAGAGCCTGGCTGCCCAGAGGCAGAGAACAGAAATCAAGGCTCCAACATGTGTTCCTTCTTTACTGTGAACCAAACCTCGTCACATCAAAGGAAAGCGTTTGATGCAGGAACAGCAACATATGTTTGCAGTAGGAGAACTTGTTTTCTCAGCCAATGAATCACAAACTCAAAAATGAATCGCTTCCATCGCTTCATTTACCATCAACAGTGATTGGATATCTACATAAAAGGTGACACATTTTCCCCCCCAGCTCGGAGTACGAGGAGATCACCATCGACCCGGTGTGCAGCTGGAAGCCGGTCCCTGTGAAGCCGGACATCCATGTGAAGGAGGAGTCTGACGGTCCGGTGCTGAAGCGCTGCCGGACCCTCAGCCCGAGTCACATGGTCCTGCCTAGCGTCATGGAAATGATCGCATCGCTTGGCCCCGCCCCCTCCTCCTCTGCCTCCCCGATGCCCTACCCTCCTCTAGGGGGCAGCAATAACAGCAACACGCCTGACTACCCTGGACCAGGTACACGGGAGACAAGATCTGATTGTCTAAAATGTTTAAGTAAGAAACAATACTGGAGAAATTACTTTGATCTTTTACCTGAAAGTACAAGTATAAATATTGTGGTTTTAAAAAGCACCAGGGCGAGGTCGTGGTGTCCCTGAGGCGCTGAGCACCTTCTACTGCTCATCAAGATTATAAAAAGAAATCTTTGTTTGCGTTTTGTTTTGCTGATTTCCTCAAAATGTTGTTACATTGTTGATACAAGAATATCTGGCTACCTACATCAGTATCTTTCTTTTGACAGAGTAGGAAAGGTAACTATATTGTTCTGATCTGCTTTGATGTATAAAATCAGACAGAATGTGATGGAGTTTCATTCTCAAAGTTAAAAGGCAAGGTCACTCCTAAAGGTCCAGTTAGAGGGGGACCGGGTCTCATTGGTGATCTGATGAACTGCAATTCATTATAATTGGTGCTACAGTTCACAGGAAACAAAATGGTTTTTTGGAACCAATGAAGTGATGCATTTATGGTACCCTCCTCGAAAGAAGGGTAGTTGTAGTATGGTCCACACCAGAGTCCAACAAATGGGGTAAATGCTTCTAGGTTCGGTTAAACCAAACTAAACAAGACGTTAACATAAAAAAAAATCTATTGATCCAAAACCTGAAGAAATGCCACGTCTGACTTGTGCTTGACACAATATACTATTGTGGAACATTTGTATTAATCCTTTTAAAAAACGCAAACATCTTGCAAGAAACAGCGTCTGAGGGCTTCTTAACATTTAACAAACTGAATGTGTCATATCCACTTAACGTGAAGAAACTCAGCTTTCAGACAATATTAACCATTTTTAGCAAAACGAAACGACATTCGCTAATATTCAACACACAGTGCTGTCCTCATGCCTGACTATTAACATCAAACCCATCTTCTTCTGGGGTATCGGGACAGTCTGCTGACCTGGGGATTGGCGCCCCCTGCCATCGTCCGCTGTCCCCTACAGCCACGCCAGCGCTATAGTCACAACAACGGTCACTGACCCTGAACGCATTATCTCTATTTTTCCGCCACACACACTCCCAATCCTGCTCGCCAGCTCTACCTCTACGAGGCAAATACAAAGAAGAGGAATTCTACACAAAAACCTCATAAAAGTGAACACCAAAAGTACATTAATGCAACAAAACAAGACAATTAATTGTGGACTGTTAAACATCAGATCTTTGTCATCTAAGGCTGCATTAGTTAATGACTTAATAACAGACAATCAGATTGACTTATGTTGCCTCACTGAAACCTGGTTGCGACATGAAGAATATGTGACGCTAAATGAAGCCACTCCACCCAGTCATAAAAATACTCATGTTGCTAGAGTCACTATTCGAGGAGGCGGAGTCGCAGCCATCTACGACTCAAGTCTTCTCATAAATACAAAGTCAAAACTATAACTCTTTCGAAAGCCTGATTCTTAGTCTTTTGCACCCAACTTGGAAAACAATTCAGCCAATATTAATTGTCACAGTGTATCGGGCCCCAGGTCCTTATTCTGAATTCATATCTGAATTTTCAGAATTGTTATCAAGTTTAGTCCTTAAAACCGATAAAGTCATTATTGTGGGTGACTTTAATATTCACGTTGACGTTGAGAATAATAGCCTTAATATTGTTTTTACCTCATTATTAGATTCAATTGGTTTTATACAGAATGTACATCAACCAACCCACTGTTTCAACAACACCCTCGACCTTGTTCTAACATATGGTATTCAAATTGAGCATCTATCAGTCAGTGCTCATAACCCTGTTTTATCTGATCACTACTTATTCACTTTTGGTGTTCTGTTATTAGACTAGAAGCCACTGCATAAGAATGCCTACAAAAGAAATCTATCAGATTCTGATGTAGCAACATTTATGGAAACAATTCCATCAGTGCTTAGCTCATTAACATCTCACAGTCCAAGGGAAGACTCCTTTACTAACCTTACGCCCCCCCAAATCGATCATATGATTGATAGTGTTACATGGGTGCTAAAAATAACGCTGGACTCTATTGCCCCTTTTAAAATTAAGAAAATTAAACTAAGAAGATTAGCTCCATGGCATAACAATGAAACACGCATAATAAAGCAGAGGACAAGGCAACTTGAAAGGAAATGGCGCTCCACCAAGCATGAAGAATTTTGGTTACTTTGGCTTGATAACCTTACAAAATATAAGAAGGCACTACACACTGCCAGAGCAGCTTATTATTCCTCCCTAATAGAAGATAATAAAAACAATGCCAGGTATCTTTTTAGTACAGTAGCCAGGCTGACCGAGAGTCACAGCTCCATTGAGTCTTCCATTCCTACATCCATCAGTAGTAATGACTTTATGAACTTCTTTAATGATATAAGTATAACTCTCAGGGACAAAATAAACCATCACCTACCCTTAGCCAGCACTGAATCACCCTTAACACCGGACATATACTTAGAGTGCTTCTCTCCTATAGACAAAAACCAACTAAATTAAATTATTTCATCCTCTAAAGCATCTACCTGTATCTTAGACCCTGTTCCATCTAAGCTGTTCAAGGAAATTGCACCCCTAATTAATACACCTGTATTAAATATGATGAATATATCTTTACTGTCAGGCTATGTTCCACAGTCATTTAAAGTAGCTGTAATTAAACCTATTATAAAAAAAACAAACCTTGATCCTGAGGTTATGGCCAACTACAGGCCGATATCAAACATTCCCTTCTTCTCAAAAATCCTCGAGAAAGCAGTGGCCTCACAATTGTGTGCATTTTTTAATACAAATTGTTTATTTGAGAAATTCCAGTCAGGTTTTAGAAAACATCATAGCACAGAGACAGCACTGGTTAAAGTCACAAATGACCTGTTTTGTGCATCTGATAATGGACTTGCCTCTATCCTGGTTCTGTTAGATCTGAGTGCTGCCTTTGACACTATTGACCATAACATACTACTCCAAAGATTAGAGGTTTTGGTATAAGGGGAACTGCACTAAGCTGGTTCAGGTCTTATCTATCAAAACGGTCTCAGTTTGTATCTGTCAACGATGAATCCTCATTACAAACTACAGTCAGTCATGGAGTACCGCAAGGGTCTGTACTTGGACCCATCCTGTTCATCATAGATATGCTACCATTGGGCAATATCATAAGGAATAACTCCATACATTTTCATTGTTATGCAGATGATACACAATTGTATCTATCAATTAAACCAGATGTACAATTTACATTAGTTAAACTGCAAGAATGCCTCACAGACATAAAGACATGGATGACCAGCAACTTTCTATTATTAAACATTTCTTCTAATTGTATTACCATGACCTCTAGCACCACGGTAAAAAATCTTGGTGTTATTTTTGACGAGGATTTGTCTTTTAAATCCCATATAAAGCAAATTTCAAGGACGGCCTACTTCCATCTACGGAATATTGCAAAAATCAGGCACATCCTAAATCACAACAATGCAGAAACACTAATCCATGCTTTTATCACCTCCAGGCTGGATTTTTGCAATTCCCTTTTATCAGGCTGTCCAAACTCATCATTAAAGACCCTCCAAATCATACAAAATGCTGCAGCACGGGTTTTAACAGGAACAAATAAGATGGACCGCATCACTCCTGTTTTAGCAGCATTGCACTGGCTACCAGTTAAGTCCAGGATTGATTTTAAAATACTTTTACTCCCATACAAAGCGCTAAATGGTCAGGGACCATCCTACCTACAAGATCTTTTAATCTCCTATTGCCCTCAGGGCCTTAAGATCCCAGAGTGCAGGTCTGTTGGTGGTTCCCAGAGTCCACAAAAAAAGGTCAGGTGCTAGAGCATTTGGCTACCAAGCCCCGTTCCTCTGGAACCAACTTCCAGTGACGATTAGGGAGGCAGACAGTGTCCACACATTTAAGAGCAGGTTAAAGACTTTCCTTTTTAGTACAGCGTACAGTTAAGACTGGTTTTAAACCCCCTTTTATACATTCTCATGGACCCTTCATTTTATGGAATTGTATTTATTGTACTCTAACTGTATTTGTGTCATTGTGTTATGTTCCTTTTTAAATTGGTATTTTCACATTGATCTTGTAAGATACGTTTGTTGTTTTTACATTGTTTTACATTGCCAATTGTGTTTGTTGACTTGTGAAGCCCTCTGAGACAAATAGGATTTGTGATCTTGGGCTATATAAATAAACTTGAATTGAATTGAAACATAAGGGTAATAACAAAGGCTCTGAATTAGCCCTGAGCGAAACAATTCTAACGCACTTAGCACAGAACTCACGTTAAAATACCTTTAATACGATAAAAAAAAAAAACGATAAAAACGCTGCTGAAGGTTAATCCATAGGTTAATCCAATGTGTCTGTGTCACTTTGAAATGATTTCTGATAACCCATCATTCCATTTTTATGTCAATAACGGAGATTTCATATTAGCTGCTACTAGAGTGTCAATGACAGCTTCCGGTTTTGGGCATTCTGGCTACGCATCACTCATTCACCAATGGTAATGTTGATGATGGATTTTAGGAACTTCCCCTCGATTCTATTGGCTCTAACGGTTAAAAAGAGGTGTCAATCATCAAAATCGACCGAGTGGGGCCAAAGATATCTAAAATGCACCCAAATGTTTTTTTTTCTAAATCTCTCTAAAAAGGTCAAATGTCACTTATTTTGCATCAATCTTGATACAGGGTATTTGTTATAGTTTGGATTCCTGAAGCTTTTAGTCTCCGATCCATCATCCATCATTCAAGGGTGGTTGATTCTGACTTTTCTACATCCAACTCACAGGTTTATCATTGCTTTGAAAAAAAGATGATTAATTTACCCCTTTTAGAAGTGAAGATAATAGTCATTTGTTCTGGGAATGTCATTTTCGAGCCTGAGACCTCAAAAACAGGCTCAGGGCTCAACTGGCTAATTGATAATTGTATACGAGCAGATGTATTAATGTGTGTGTGTGTGTGTGTGTGTGTGTGTGTGTGTGTGTGTGTGTGTGTGTGTGTGTGTGTGTGTGTGTGTGGTGTGTGTGTGTGTGTGTGTGTGTGTGTGTGTGTGTGTGTGTGTGTGTGTGTGTGTGTGTGTGTGTGTGTGTGTGTGTGTGTGTGTGTGTGTGTGTGTGTGTGTGTGTGGGTGTGTGTGTGTGTGTGTGTGTGTGTGTGTGTGTGTGTGTGTGTGTGTGTGTGTGTGTGTGTGTGTCCTCAGCTCCGTCCTATCCTAGCCAACATAGTTTCTCAGACTTCAGTGGTCCCGGGACTCCGGGAGTCGGGGGGGACTTCTCCTCCCCCGGTCCTCCCCCTCTCTCCTACCAGTCTGAGCTCTCCAGTGCCCTCCTAACTCCCGATAAACCACCCCCCCACCCGCTGGCTGGACAGGTACACCATCATCAACGTCCTCATTGACATCTTCATGTTTTATGAGTTGGGAACTCAAATTGTCCGTGTTTCCTTACTTCCTCTCCTCTCTCCTTTCGTTCCCTCCTCTCAGATGTCGGTCTCGAACCGTCTGGACTCCTCTTCCCATGGTGCTCCTCTCTCCCAGCAGCAGTCGCAGGGTCTCCACGGCAACTCTCAAATGGGGGGCGGCAGCAACCAGATGATGCAGCGTAGTAACCAGAACCCCCGTCTCCAAGGCGACAGCTCCTTCGGTCTCGGGGGGTCAGCAGAGGGTCCTGAAGCGTCTCTGGACGTGAGTAGAACCAGACTGAAACTCCACTGTCACTAGATAAGGGTCCAACCTGTAGTGCACAAATACAATTTATCAATTACTATATATATATATATATATATATATATATATATAATATCTGCATAGTGACTGCTGTCATTACTTTGTGTTAGGTTCAAAGGAGAGAGGATACATTTAATGAAGTAAAGGGTTATTTAATCCACCACTGGCAAACAGACTACAGTATTTAAGCATGATGTGATCACTGCTGATGCAGGTTCTGAAGAGAATTTTTTCTTCAAACGTTTAAATGAGGTATTTCTTAATTAATTGTTTAATTTCATCTATTTACATGTATTTTGTACCTCTACTGTGACTGTGTATACAGAAACCTATAGACCACTACAGGAGAGGGGAAACTGCTGTTATTGCTCAGATTCTAACAGAAAATCATCTCAATTTCAAAACCTTTATTTATCAGGTAAAATCCCATTGAGATCAATGATCTCTTTTTCAAGGGAGACCTGCAGCAGTAGGTTCCACAAGAAGACATAAACAACAGAACAACAAAAGGACATCATACAGCAACATGTACAGGGATTACAATTTACATATTTAACCACAAGTACAGGTACCAACAGCATCTGATTTTGTAGCATCCAACCGAGCTTTAAAAACATGTAGTGGTACTAGCTTGGTAATTTTCCATTCTTTTTGCAGACTGTTCCATGTTAGTGGAGCTGCACATCTAAAAGCTTTCTTCCCTAAGACAGTCCTAGCACTTGGCACATTTAATAAAACCACAGCATGCGATCTCAGGCAATAAGTACTTTCAATTAGCCGAGAGATCAGGGAGCAGATATAAGATGGTAGTTTATCCAACATGGCTTTGTAAATGAAAAAGTACCAGTGACTGAGCCTCCGTACAGTAAGTGATGGCATAACCGCCTTGGTATACAGGGTACAGTGATGCGTAAGTGCTTTACAATTTGTCAAAAATCTCAGTGCACTGTGATACGCAGCATCTAACTTGCTCAGGTAATTGGCAGGTGCATTCATATATAACAAATCACCATAGTCCAGCACAGGTAAAAAGGTCACAGTGCCTTTTCCTGGCCTCAAGCGAGAAACAGGACTTGTTCCTGTAGAAGAAACCTAGCCTAACCCTCAGCTTTTTAAGCAGGTTATTTACATGAAGTTTAAAAGTGAGACAATCATCAAGCCAGATACCCAAGTATTTGTAACAGGTAACCACTTCAAGTTGTATTTCTTGCGTAGTTACAATATCCAAAGTAGTCTCTGGTGTATTTTTAGCTTTAGCTTTAGAAAAGAGCATTACCTTGGTTTTATCCACATTTAAAAGAAGCTTAAGTTCAGAGAGCTGAGTCTGAATAATGTTAAAAACAGCCTGTAATTTAACAACAGCCTCGTTAATGGAGGGACCTGCACAATACATCACGGTATCGTCCGCATAAAAATGTAAGGTTGCTCCTTCGACATTTTCACCTAAACTATTAATATAGATAGAGAATAATAGCGGACCTAAAACAGAACCTTGAGGTACACCATTAGTGATGTTTAACCACTCAGAAGACAGCCCATCAAAATGAACACATTGGGACCTTTCAGAGAGGTAGTTTACAAACCACCCCACTGCATGGCTGGACATGCCTATACTGACCAGCCTTTGCTTCAAAATGCGATGATCGACGGTATCAAACGCTTTGGATAGGTCAACAAATAGAGCTGCATAACTCTGCTTATTATCTAAAATACTCGTAATATCTCATCTGTTTTTTTCTGCAGTTGCTTCCAGAGTTGACCAACCCAGACGAGTTGCTGTCGTACCTCGGACCTCCGGACCTCCCGAACAACAACAACGACGACCTGCTGTCGCTGTTCGAGAACAACTGAACACATGCAAACACACACCTCCAGACATGAGACAGAACTTTACTGTAAGATATTAACTCTTTCTCTCCTCGCCCGCCAACATGACTGGCGGTCCAACATGGCCGTCATCTGCACAGGATGGAGCGGAGGATTAGAAGGAAACAAAAAAAAAAACTTTTAAATATGAAATCTCTTTGGTGTGTGACGATGATGGTAACTTTATTTTATTGTTTTTTTGTATTCTCTGAAACTGTATTTTGATGTTTCCTACTCATTCCCCGGAGTCGACAACCCTGCCGCTCACAGTAAGCTCTGACTGTTTCAAGTTGGTGACCACCACTGCTTTACAGGAAAACTTCTGTATTTTTTAACAGGGACCCAATTTCCCCATGTTTTGGTGTCTAACTGACAAATGTTAAAACATTTTTTAACTGGGTTAGTATTGAGTGAGAGCTCCGCACTGTTGAGGTACCTCCGCTAAAAGTGATTTTCTAGCCACTGACAGGGACGGCCTACATTGTTATTACATAACATTTTATTTAGGTTTTCAGTCTAACGACGGTTGGTCACTTTTGACCAGAGCAGATTATTCTTGAGATAACAGATCAACGCGTATGAAAGCATCGACTGCTGAATTCTACCTTATTTGACCCTTAAGCTGCATTCACATGATGCAGGGTAAAGATCAGAGGACAGTTGTATGTAGCGAGCAGGGGGGGTAACCATAGGAACAAAACGTTATTCTGTCAGCTGCAACCCATAGGGACTTGGTAGCAAATAAAAACATGGTTCAAAAACAGGATTAAAGGTGAAAAGCAGATTTAACTTTCATATCTTTCAGCCACTGCATACATAAAAGTACTTTGTAGCAAAGTAACACGGCTCGAGAAGCTGACACACTATACGATAAGAATATATTGATATATATTGTCACTAATTTGCTCCATTATTTTTACACCGCCGTGGTTTACTGCTAAGAGAATAAGACAAAAAGGTCAAACAAGAAATAATTGCCAAAAGAGGACGAATAAAACATCAGATATTATTTTTATTTATAAGAATACATTAAAGCTACACGTTAACTTAATACAGAAAGGTATTTATAGTCAGATCTACTCATGCCTTACATGGGCAGTGATATTCTAAGCCTGTTATTTTAATCATTCACAGTTTTTTTGCCAGCTGTCCCTCCTGCTTTTGGCAGCTGCAACTGTGTTTCCTTCAGGCTCAATGATGTGTTCTTCGTATCTGTAATATTATAGTTTGCTTTGCATTAGTCAAATATGCTGCTCTGCTTAGAGTGGTAGTACTTGTCCATGTTTGGGATTGGTCAATTTCGCTCTCTGCATACAGACAAGTTTGTTCTCTCAGCTTAATATCGCTCCAATCAAATCCCCAACTGTTCACTCCAACAACAAAAAAGCTGTGTTCAATACGACTTGCTGATTTATCAAATATCACTTTTTCTACATTTAAATCTTCTGCTGAGGTATTCCAATGAAGCTTCAAAAATCTTTCGTCACATTTAATGACATCTTCCTAAATCCTCGAACCAAATCCTTGACTTGAATAATGTTTCTTTAAATGAGTTGGTGTTCTTTATTAAATCAGCGTTCTATAAATTGGTATAACTCATCAGTTATGTAAGATGCCAGCCACCTTTTGTGCAGAAGGGAAAGCAATAGTTTGGCCGTAGTGAAGAAGTTGGTCTAAGGGCTCGACCTCAATAAATATGAATTCAAACTTCAAATGTCCTAGAAAGACATGCTGTGAAAACATAATATCTATATTTTTACATGGACTCAAATAGATTTATTGGACATTTTTGGATAACACAAATGAGATAAAACTAAAAAAGGGCTCAATGTAAAATCCTCAGGCTCAATTTCACTCCCCCCTCAGATGCTCTGCGCTGAAAAAACTGAAACTTTAATTAAATGTATTAGGTCAACAGATTAGGTTAGTTGAAAACAATAATATCAAGTTTAAATGAAATATATTAGGTTCAACTTAATATTATTGATTTCAACTAACCTAATACAGTTATGTGAAATATGTTGACATAATTGTATTAAAGTCACCATTTCAGTGTGTTTCTATAAATATAATAAGGATAAAGAAAATGTATTTACTTTCTCTTTCCCATGATCCATAATTTTATTTTTTTATTTTTAAACCTGCCGAAGTAATCGGCAGTAATCGGCAAACCTCCTTCTGTAATCTAGCAAGAGACGACTTAAATATTCAGCCGTACATCAATAATCTTTTGATACCTCTTTCTGTACCCACACTCAACTCTCACTCACCGCTTTCTTCAGAAATCAAGTCACCTCACGTCAGATTTAAGAACCGGAGCCTGTCAGGGACAAAACTAGCTCAGCTAAAAACACTTATACCTCATTCACACCAACGGTGTTTCAGAGCCGGTTCGGAGCTGGAGCTTGAAAAGCACCGGGTTTTCCTGTTCACACCGCAGCGGAGTAGCCTCTTAGCTCCGGAATCCGGTTCCTTTCAAGCACCAACAAATTGTCCGGCCAGAGCAAAAGCACCGCATACGTCACGCTTACGTCGAGGCGGGGGCAGGGGCGGGATCAACTCCTGAACAACAACAAAAAGCCCGCGTTTTATCCAGTTTGTACACAACGATGGAGAAACTTAACAAGCAGCAGTGGTCCACTGAAGAGACCAGCTACCTACTGGGAATCTGGTCTTCCGAAGAGGTACAGAGGAAGCTGGAGCACAATCGGCCATTGTTGTTGTTGTTGTCGGTGTCAGTTGTGAGGGGTTTCCGCGCGGTTTGGCTTTATGAAGCAGGCACGCAAACGGTTACGTCATGACGCAAACGATGACGCAATGACGCAGGCACCAGTCGGACTCTGGGCAGTGTGAAAAGAGCCAGAGCTAAACCGAAGAACCGGTTCTTGAACCGGAGTTGCGTTGGTGTGAATGTGGTATCTGAGGACGCACATCGACGGGGCTAACTGGCCGCAGCACTCTTACTCAATACTGGACCAGACTAAATGAAATGTTGTCCTCATTAGTCACTATAGCCCTATTAGCACAGGACTATTGTGACCTGGGGACTTCTAGTAGTTTGTAATGAGTGCAGAGATCATCTGTGATCATAACCCCCGAGTCTGCCACGTTTGAATTGGTCAATTAAAAATGTCACCTAAAATTGCCGACCTTATTTTATTTCTGTTAGTTCTGTGCGTGTTGACATAGATTTATTTTGCAATATATTTTTTCCCATGTTGTTTATTGGGTCCATCTGAAATACTGGTCCTGTGTGAACCAGGTTTCAGATACACACACAGTAAAAAACTGAGACGAGATTGAAAAATACAGAAGTTTTCCTTTAACCAGACCCCCCCCCCCCCGTCACTGCTGATCATCCAGCAGCTTTTACACTTCTCTTCCTCCCAGCAGGTTTCAGTTAATTCCTACCAGTCAGATTAATTTAATGTTGAGCAGAGACGGGATGTGAGTTGTGATGAATGAGCGGCGTGGTCCTTTAAAGGCAGAGTGTTTCTGGTCCACACGTTTTAAATGTAAAGGTATAAAAAGTAGAAAATTAGCTTTAAAGGAGCATCTGTTCTGTCTGACATTTTTTGTTGTTTTTCATCTGAGATATGTGGAGACACTGAAGGCACCATTTACATCCAGCAACAGCGACCAAACTTTTTGATGTTTATTTTGTATCCTCCCACCATTGATTGTTACTGTTGTCATGGATTTGAAGTTTCATCTTAAATACAGAACTGCCAATAAGTACAGTTTTT
Organism: Gymnodraco acuticeps; assembly: GCF_902827175.1. Taxonomy (NCBI): domain Eukaryota; kingdom Metazoa; phylum Chordata; class Actinopteri; order Perciformes; family Bathydraconidae; genus Gymnodraco; species Gymnodraco acuticeps. Next base: position 259,396 of record NW_022991761.1, on the reverse strand, counting down.
TTTCCTTCTAAATATCGGATGTTATTCTTTTATACATGACGGATAACATGAGAATATTTTTTGTAGAACAACAATGTTAAAATGTTCTTTAAAAACAACCAATCAATTCATTTGTTTTCCACTTTTGAACCATCGATTCAAACAGGAAGTTCTATCCATCTCAATCACTCAGTGTATTGTTTAGCTGTTGTGTGACTGAAACAGTAAGTTAATCAACTGTTCAATTGTCAGCAACCATTTAGATAAAATGTCAAATAAAAGTCGGAAGAAAATATGTTCCATTTACCCAAAATGTCTATGCGGTATCTCCGAAAATCTTGTTTTTTTCAACATACAGTCCAAATTATAATAACCTTTCATTTCTTCAAAATGTTTTGTCATGTAGGCGCTATTTAAGTGAATCGGCCAATTGCGTTTCATATCTGCATGTATCCAAATTTCCCTGGCAACGCAACGTTTTGTGATGCCAAACCAGGCCAGTGGCGTAAATGAAGGGAAGGAGGCTCCTCCGTTGCTTCACACACCCATCTGCCGATACATTTTGATCTCCAAAGTAGATTAGAAATCCGACAGACTCATTATGTGAAAACAATACCAGCGTCATGGTTAGTAAATCCGCATTAATAGGATTTAAAGAAAGGTAGAATGGATCACACTACACGTTGAGTTGCTGAGTGTAAATGAGTGTTAAGGGACATCTGGATAGACATCTCTCAGTATAAAGCTTTTGTAAAAGTTTTGTCAGGTGAACTCTGGGCTTTTAACCTGGAGGGTCGTTGGTGTTCTCACTCCTGCAGTCAAGTCTTTAGGTGAGGTTTAACTCACCCACCCACCCCATCATGGCACAAAGACAGTCTATAGAGCAACTTTTGTTGCCACATTCTTTTTGACAACCTTCACGAAGAACGGTGATGTTAACAGCGGAATAAAAGTATGTGACACAAAGCTTGGAAAGTTTCTGTTAATGCCTAGAACTGTTGCTCTGAGATTACAGAGCTCCCCCAAGAGCCGTTTGTTATGTTCGAGTTACTGAGGGGTCATCTTCATCCTCCTCCTCCTCATTATCCTGTTTGTTGTGAAGTGACTACAGTCCTGACAGTTGTGGTGTCTCCATGTCTCAAAATTAAATCTGTACTTGATCACACTGTATGATTTAGTAATAATGTCAATGACAAACCATTTGTAATAAACACACACTGGAAAGACACACAGTGGCTATTTTAATAGTCAGTTATGCATAAGCTGAATGAAATGTTTGCGAAGAAGTCTGGAGGAAAAAACATGAAAAATAATCAAAAGAAAGATTACATTTAAAATCAGTTATTAATCCCATGCTGAAATATAAAACATTACAGCAGCAGAGGTATTAGCTAGAATTTGCTAGAATTATTTTAAACCAGCAGAAATACCAAATATGATCCAGTTCTAGCTTCTCATATGTGCTGCTTTTCTCTGTTTTGTATCACAATAAATTAATATCTTTGTATGTTGGTGTTGGTCGAACAAGACATTTGATTGTGAACATTGTGATTTTCAGTGTTTTATTACGGTGCACGACAACGCGCTAAAACGCTTTACAAAAACATTTTGGTTGACACTTGTTGACGTTCAGTATTTAAAAAGTTGATGATGGCAAAGTTAGGCTGTTTCATAATTGTGTTTTTTTCCCTATATTTAAAAAGACTAAGTTAGCCATGAGCTAAGCTCCATTAGCTTAGAGCAGATCTGCAGTAATATCAGCAGGAATCATGTGATCACATTGGTCAAATAAGCCAATAAAACTTACATTTTAAGTATGTTTCCAACAACAGGGACAGTTGGTCAACTTTATAAACCCTGAATATCAACAAACGCTCTGGTCCCAGCTTTGTGCGACACTTTTTAGTGTCCCATGGTTTCCGATGGGTTTTGAGATGAGCGTTTTTTTTATTTGCAGCGTTTAGTTTATGCAGCTTTTAGTAAAAACTGCTCATGCTTCCTCAAGTTGATGCATTTTTTATAAATCCTGCTCATGTGTTTTGGCACTTTCGTGTTTTATAATTTGCATTATTTTTGAAATTGCAGTATGTGTTTTGGGCCGTTGCACAAAGGTGCCCCTTTTGGCCACCGTATTTGATGACTTTCTAAAGACTAAATTAATAATAGTTCAAACATTTATAAAGATATATATGACTTTATGACTGAATATCAAGGCAGGAAATCAAGATTTATTTAAAAAATAATAAAGTAGAGCATCTAGTAAATGCACAATTATGACGCACATCTTACAAACATTTGTATTGACAGGTGAAATTAGCACATGCAGAGAAATACAGATAAGATAAATAGATGACTTTATAATTGGAAAACTACACATTAACACAAGCAAAAAACCATAGGCGAGAATAGTTATATTAGAACAAGAATAACGTAAAAAACAAAGGCTGAATCAATACTCCAACTCTACTTGTGATACATTGATAGATATATTTAGAAGGAGTAGGCTACTTTAGTAATACCAGCAGAACATTCAAAAATGAAGGCAGCTGCAAAAACTAAAGTACTTATTGAATAAAGAGCTTAACAAATCACTGATAAACAACTACAATCAATATAGTTGGAATAAGTATAACTCTATAAAGTGCAGTGCAGCGCAGTAGAAAAGTTAAACCTGGTTAGGTGAACATATGGCAGGTTGTGCCAGTAGTAAAAGTGAATAATATAAAAATAATTACAAGGGTGGATCTACTGGTTGGCTACACGCAGGGGTTCCCAAACTTTGCCATGCCAAGGACCCCCATATAGCATTATCGTCTGGCGGGGACCCCCCTGTTGCAATTTTTTTTTTAGATGAGTACATTATGATGGAAAATATGACAAATTAATCATACAGCTTAATACATTTTCTTAATATATATTTGTATTAATAATTAATAATCAGTTATTCTTCTAAAAAACGTTTGTATTTATCTTTTGTTTGTCATTCATTACATTGATTGTGTCTTGTTATAAACATTCTTAACACAATATTAAACAGTAATATCAACAGCAAACGTATTTTTAAAGCATTTTTAAATTGATTTGTCTTTATAATATTATATAATTTTGAACAGTAATATGAACAAATTAACATATATTTTTAGCATTTTCAAAGCTACTTATGCCTTAATAATATTATATATAATATTCAACAGTAATATTAACAATAAACATATTTATATTCATATATATAAACATCAATATTTGCTACATCCGTGCTCTCATCCAGCTGCAGAGCGAAATATTCACTCGCTCTCACTTGCTCCAAAAGCTGAGCAGATACTCAGTTTCACGCTCAGTAGAGGCAGCTCGATTCTGATTGGCTTGAAGGGCGGTCGTGAGATTTAAAAACAATAAAATAAAATATTAATAAATACAAAATATTAAAGGAAAATCTATTTTGTTGATATTTTCACTTTTTTTATCATGAAAAACAACAGCGATTTAATGTATTCAAAATTGCATTTAAGGGTTAAAATCCTGAAAATGATTACATATTTGGTATTTTTGATTAAGGCTAAAGTTGCTTTAAGTTTTTTGCAGTGGATATTTTTGTTCCGAATGGTGAATTAGGGTAGTTTTCACAGTGAATTTGAAAAAATGTAATTGGAATTCCAAAAAATCATGCCATTTGCAGTAACACAACCAAAGTTATTGCCAAATTAAACGTGAAAAACGTCTGGTTTTAAAGACAAAACTAACTTTAGACATGGTGAACTTTCCGTGATAACGTTTTTTATGCGGAGAACCGGACGAACCGCGCCCTGACCGCGTGGTCGCGCATCCACATTTTCCCCCTGATAGTGGGAGCGAGCGCTGACTTCGGGACTGTACGCTCAACCCTTCGCGTGCGCTGCTAGTATTGGACGCCCCTGCTGTCAATTATCCGTGGCGCGCGTTGCCCTGGTCCTGGGGAGAGGAGGTTTTCGTCACCCTGACAAAGAAACGGGGGTGGTGTCTAAGCAAACCTTATAACTTCCAACCTCCGCCCAAATTAGCCCACTCTGCTCGACAAGTACGCCTTAAAATGTGACCGCCCAGTGGAAAAGGGGATTCAACTGTTCAGCTGCTGATTCGCTAAAACGGGTGCCAATCAAATACTACATCGATACCAATTGGCTCCTTGTGGCTTTACGCCGCCTACCCTCGTATAATAAAACATTATTTCACAGACCACCGTCTTTTCTCGGTTCCTTCAGGTCAGTCGTATCCCATCGCCGGAAAACCAGTTCAGTCCACACTCGTCAACTCATCCTGCTGAAATGTCGCGGCCAAGAGTCTTCTTCGATGTCACCCTTGACGATAAACCCATGGGCCGGATTATTATGGAGGTAAACCGTCTCAATGATGCCAAGTATTTAACGGGAGTCCTCACTGTCAGACACGTTGGTTATTGTCCTTGCGGGCATTTAGTCATCACTGTGTACTTTGTCTTTGTTTATAACAAGCATTAAGTCTCTTTGGCAGCAGCCTGGTTTAAAATGTTAACTTTTAGTTGACACGCGGTAACGATAGCCGAGCTGTCACGAGCACTGTTTCCTTGAATGGACCATGTGCACGTGTGTGTGCCTTGGCTCGGAGCCAGCGTTAACCAGCAGCATAACTTGACGCACCTGCAGATGTGGCTTTATTCATTCGTAAATACGGAGCATATTCTTTAGATTTTAACCGTAGTTAATGTTATTGCCATAATTGTCAGTTTGTTAATATCTCGGCACAATCATTTTGTAATTGAAAATATTTTCAGCTGCAATCTGAAGAGTAATCTATAAATACCATTGCTTTTCTGGATCGCAATATTTAGTGTTATTCTTTTTAGGCCTTATACATCAAATACAATTAACCACCTGTTTTTCACACAATAGGGTTGATCTTAAGTGCAAACTTGCATTAGCTTGCGTCACGCTCAGGCCCACAAAATGCCGGCGGTCCTGGTGTGAGTCGTAGAGAATCATTCTGCCCGGTTATCAGTTATTCGTCTCCGACTAACGGGCTCAGCTAATGCTAACTGAATTTGCAGACAGTTAGCAGCGCCGTCCTTTGTTCTCACGAGCCCGGGTAACCCCCGCTGCGTCAATGAAACTACTAGAACACGCAAACGAATGCACTTTTTAATTCCATCTTAATTATCAATTACCCTGAAAATAACACATTGTGGTCAAAGTCTAACGTTACAAATATATAACTTGCACGGCATGCTGGGTTTAGCATGTTAGCCGCCGAAGCTAACTGGTCCGATTCGTGTGGTTCTGGAAAGTTCCATGGGGGAGGGGGATATCTGCATGATAAAAATGCGGATGTAGGCCAAAACAACTGCGATACATTTTTTTTAATGTTTTATTCCTGTTCCCACAATGATTAAGCATTATGTTGCATAATCCACAATATGGATTATAAGTGCATCATTGTTTCACCGGCTCCTTGACAAACTAAAGTGTGATACTGTGCTAGCTAAAACGTCCAGCCATTTTGTGCACACAAGTGAAGCTGAGCTCCATTATGGGCGTTCCCTCTCCGAAATAATATGGCTTAAATTTAAGACTAACTCTCTTTTTCGAGACACTTCAAAAAACACTGAAAGTTGGGCCTACTTTGCCTCCATGACATGTCTTTTTCAGACCTGTGGGGGAAAATACCCCAAAATACACATGTAGTTGTTTATTTTTACCACAAATTATCTTAATTGTATACAGAATTCGTTAAGCTCAAGTTAGCTTAAGTAATTCCTTATTTTCCTATTTAAACATAACTAATGAGATAACTTGTAATGCATACAAATATTATTATATTCAATGTAATTTACTTGGAAAGTCTCTAGTTATTTAAAATGTGTTTTTACCATATTCACCTGCAACATTTACATAATTTGTCTCTTGAGCAAAGAAACTCCACCTCAGCATCACTGCCATAACTTACAACACTATCTAGTTTCATTCCCATCTTGAGAGCGTCTGATTATTCATAGCCTCGTATAAATGTTCTTTTTAATACCCAAATCCTCATAAATTAATTTGTTTTATGTATAATCGTTTTAAACAAATGTTGAACATGGTTTTACCCAAGGATGATTTCCTTTTTCAGATGACTTCAGGTTTCCTTCTGTATCGAAAATGTCGAAGTTTGGATCATACAAGCAGTGTTTACTAGCCTGGTAGTCATCAGGACACTGCAATTATTTACAATATCTAATCTAGACAATAATCTGCACATTTCAAACAATAGTTCTACTATACTTTAATTGGTGTATTATCAAAATGGTCTTATTCTCTTGATCGACTAATTGTTGCAGCTCTACAGGACACAGCCGCCAACGCAGTCTTTATTTCTGGCCACCCTAGTGTGGTGTTGAATGTAATCAGACCCTCGGGGCGTGTCAAGCTGACTGCTCTTAAATTATGAAGATGTGGTTTTTGTTACTACCGAGCAGGTGGAAGGCTGAGCAGAGCTGAGATCAGCAGCAGCCTCTCATCCCCACTCCAGCTCATCTGCTGCAGCACAACCCCCTCCCCCCTTTCATACTTGCATGGTAGCGTCATTGCAGTCTGTGCAGGGCATGCAGATATCTGTGTGGTGCAATGCTGCATTCCTTGTTCACCATGACACAGCACAATTACCACACTCTCATTACTCAATAACCTGATCTGTGTTTAATGGGAAATGTCAAGCAGTGTGAAATGTATCTTAAAGTTGTAAGGCCATAAATTGAGTTTATACCTGCAATAAAGCGTGGCTCACACATGCAGCACTTGCAGTAGAGCTTTTACATATATTTTTTTAGACCACATGAAACAGTTCTCTAAAATGTGAAAATAAGATTTTTTTTAATACACTTAATGTGTGCATTTTCTTTTATTGTATAATTATTCAAGATGTGAGTTGACCATGCATTGTGGAAAAACAGTGTTATGTGACCACACGATTTGACACATTTCTGGAATTTCTACAGATGCCGGCATTGGGCAAAACCAGAGGGAAAAAAAGTTTTAAAAAACAGTTGATCAACCAGGCTAAGGATGTCAAAGCCTCCAAACATCTACATACAGTTGGGCTATTAGCAAAACGTGTACTGATTTATCCTTGTGCATAAATGAGGAGTTGCACAGAATCGGAACCTACTTTAGTTTTGGCTTGCTGCCTGAATGGCTACACCCCAAATGACTAGTTACTAGGGATGTGCATCTCCATCGCTGAGTGCGATCCGCATGTCGATATGTTGATACGATACATTAACGATGCATTTGAAACACCAGGCGATGCGATACGATTCACCCCTGTTGCGATACAATTCGATATGATTTGATTCAACATTATGCGATACGATGCGATTCAACAAGATGCAAAATAATGATACAATTCAATATGGTACGACAGAGGATTTTTGTTTTATTCCTTATATGCAGCAAATCATAAATTAACAAAAGTGCTTTACATATTTGGTTCTCTCTACTAGTGCATCCCATCATGCTGTTTCTTTTTTACCTTAAAAAACCCAGAACTTGGACCTTTCACAAACTGGCCTTTTCACATGTGTAGTAGTGTTCTCTGTCTCCAGAGTACAGTACAATGTTATAACACCTCACAGATAAACAATTTAAGGATGCATTGCCCAGGATTAACAATGTGCAAATAACAACTACCATAGAGCAATGCCCATACAGCTGCCAGCCTGATGTGCTTAACACTCATCCATAGGCTAACTCACCAGTGAGCAGAAAGCAGTGGTTTCTATAGGAACAATAAAGAATACAGAGAACCTTTCACAAACGGCTCTTTCATAACTGCTTACAGTAAGGAAGACATTTAACTATTATTGGCAGTCACAGGCTGCTGTAAACTAAACACCACTCTCTCTGACAGAACACCTCACTGAGTGATTTAACTCAGTCTAACTTTCAGGTTTCTCTTTTCAGCCGCAGACCCCATGTCTCCTCTTTATGTGCGTCGCTAAGTTCCTCGTACTACTTGTGTACTTTAAAGCGGCACGGCATGGTTTACAATTTGCGAGCGATTTTTCAAGTTGACCGTCTTTCTTGAAAAATCCGAAGTGTTGCCAAACGTTTGATTTGTAGGTATTTTTCGGTGCGCTGTGTTTCTCTTTCTCCTCGACTTCCATGTGTCGATAACTGAGACTCTCGGCCTCCGTAGTGGCGAAGCAAAGATCGTCTCTGCTGAGTGCTGACAGGATGAGGGGATTTTATATGAATGAATCTGTTTTTTACCGATGCAAAGACGCTACAATCGATGCATCGCGAGTTCAACCCAAACTGTAGCCGATGTGCACTCTTTCAACCGGTGCACTCGCATCTTGAACGTTTATGCCGGTGCACCGATGCGAATCGGTGAATCTTACCATCCCTACTAGTTACTGATTTCCCAGCCTCTACCTTCTCTTTAAAGAATAACTTTGCAACCCATTTGTGCCCTTTGGACGTTTTCTTAACAGACTATATTTTGTATTTTTCGCACATGAGACTACTGCTAATGTTCACTGCATTTAAAAAAGCAAATGGTAATCTCATTTTCAAGTGCCCCAGTGTGAATTGTTTTTCATATTTGAAAAATGTCAATGTAATCTTGCACATTTCAAGACAGTAAACAACTCAACAGATATTACTTTTTGGCTGTAATTATTAATTTCTTTCATTTTTCTGCAGCTCCGGGACGACGTTGTTCCCAAGACCGCTGAAAACTTCCGTGCCCTCTGCACTGGTGAGAAGGGCTTTGGTTACAAGGGCTCCATCTTCCACCGCATCATCCCCGACTTCATGTGCCAGGTAATGCAGCCATGTACCAGCTACTTCAGATCGTCAGTGCTTTCTTAGAGGCTTCTATTAAGAACTTATTTTGATTCATCTATAGATTATTTCTTGTTTATGAAAAGTTTGTATTACAGTCCTGTAGCCAAGGCTAATGCCTTCCAGTCTTTGTCTGAAGATTTCCATTTATGTGACCTCTCACTCTTGGAAAAATTGAAGCAAGACACAATTGTCAATTTTGGGTAATTATTCTGTTATCTAAACTGTTGGCTCTGTATCAAATCATTTCAACTACTTCAGATGGCATGTTATTTCTTAATTTTAAATTATTCAAATCACCAGTTGTACCATCTCCGTGTGTAATGCACATGAAAGACACTGAAAGGTCTCTTTTGCAAGTTCTCCACCGTTCCTCACTAGGCTAATGCAACACATGCATACATTGTGTACATTGACTATTGGCAGAGTTCTCTGGGTAGGTTTGCCGAATTCTAGTTATTAATAATTAACTTGTTTGTTCAACACAAAGGGTGGTGACTTCACCAACCACAACGGAACCGGTGGAAAGTCCATCTACGGTAACAAGTTCGGTGATGAGAACTTCAACCTGAAGCACACCACCGCCGGCATCCTGTCCATGGCCAACGCTGGACCAAACACCAACGGGTCCCAGTTCTTTATCTGCACAGCCAAAACCCCATGGTAAGAAAAGTATCTTGGGTATGGTCTATGCATTTAGGCAACACTTTTTTTATTTATTATCCTGGACCCCATTTTCCAGTTTTTTGTAAGTGAGGAACACTTTTTGAACACTGTTAATTTAATGCACCTCCACTAAAAGCCACTTTAAGGCTCAGGTTATGAAAAATGTCAGACAACCTAATGAAAGGACCCTACAGTGATGATTTGGCCCGTTTTGTTGTTGCATCTAACAACGTCTGCCTCAAGCAGTCTCTTTTGAAGTCTTCAAAAGGTGCCCTGTTTGTAGAGAAAGGTGGAAATGTGACTTGAGTTGAGAATAATAGAGTATGTGTTCATTACAGAATTTATTTTTTGTGTAAAACATGGACGCCATAGTGGTTCAGTGATGACGTATTTTTGTAGGTTGACCCGGAAGTAAGCTGCGCATGGGTTCCCTTGACAAAAAAGCAATGGGATTTGTCCATAGGATTTTGGAATATTGTAAAAAATAAGATCTGTGCAAAACAAACCTGTTTGATAAATGCACGTTTTGTTCAGCCGCATAATCTCCACATGTCTACCCTACTTTTTAGAATATCTAATCGATAGATTTATGATTAGAAATGTTTAAAAGTAGGGTAGACGTGGAGATTATCCGGCTTACTTCCGGTTCGGCCTACAAAAATACGTCATCACTGCACCACTCTATTAATCAAAACGTATTTGCAAAAAGACGTGGCTTTGAAAGAAATGGCCCTAACCCATCAGCAATTTATACAATTATCACACATTTTAGTTAAAATGCTAGTTTCACGGAGAATTCCAAAACGTTGAAGAGGCCTAACCACCTCAAGTTTTAAGGCCCCTACACACCGGGCCGATTTTCGGCGTCGATAAATGTCTGGCCGTCTATGAGCGTCCTGTCGCCCTACTCAGATTGGTGTGTCCTGCCCCGTCGTGTCTTTTCGGCCATGCCGACACCTTCCGCCGCCGATTCAACACGTTGAATCGGTAGGCTGTCGGTAAAAGGCCATCGGCTAAAGAAATCCCTCTGATTGGCTGTTCAGCTAGCGAATCAGTGCATGAGAAGCGAAACGGAAGTGATGGACCCAAACAAACTATTAAGAAGGCAAATCTGAGATTTCATTTAACTCCAGCTCTCGACACAGGTTCGGGAAAGCCCCACGAGCTTCTCGTTGTAGAGTGAAAATTGAACGCACACGCTATTTGTTGTTTGTTTATATCACTAGGGATGGGTACCGAGCCCCGGTATTAAACGGGCCCGGGGCTGAATTATAAAAGACCGTGGTAACGTTAAGCTCTGACGTTAACAGTCTTTTTATCGGTACTGGAGACATGTAAAAAATACTAGGGCTGCACGATATTGAAAAAAAACTGACATCGCGATTTCCCCCCCCCGGTATATATTGCGTTTTTTTTACCTGTTAAGCCCCAAAGTCCCGGCGGGTACTTTACTTTTTTTTTTCACGACACTGTCTCAGGGGATCTTAATATTTAAGAACCTATTAATGTGTTATACCAGATTAACGGGAAATAATCTCAGCTAACTGACGATACAAACCATTTTTACCAAAACAAAACACAAGTCTCATAAGAAGCATCTAAATGACCCCTGAGCGAAAAATGCTAACGCACTTTGGCACAGAACTCAAGATAAAAGTACCCTTATTACTTATCGTAGCTGCACATACAAGATATCCGATTAAAGCTGCGGTTCCACAGATTATTTAGGTATATAGTATCATCACTGAGTGATCCGAAATCGGACAGGGGAAGCAAACACAGACATCACAACACGTACCTTTACGTAGCTTCTATGGGAGATGTATCACCGTAGCTGTCAATCTGATCAAAAGACGTGTTCAATGGCATTAAAACGAGAAAAAACGCGGCTGAATCGGTTAATCCATAGGTTTTTAACGTCTCTGTATAAAAAAAAAAATTATTTCATTTATAATCCATAATTCCATTTTTATGTAAAAATCGCCGCATAGCCAAAACCGGAAGCTGCATACACTCTGGTGGCTACCATTAGCAGCTAACTGTTGTGCTCCGATTTTTACATAAAAATGGAATTATGGATTATAAACAATTGCTTCAAAGCCACAGATACATTATCAACCTATGGATCAACCGATTCAGCCGCGTTTTTTCTCGTTTTAATGCCATTGAACACGTCTTTTGATCAGATTGACAGCTACGGTGAGACGATCTCCCGTAAAAGCTCCGTAAAAGGTACGTGTTGTGATGTCTGTGTTTGCTTCCCCTGTTGCGAGATCGGATCGCTTAGATACTATACTTAAATAATCTGTGGCGTCTCAGCTTTAATCAGATATATTTTATGTGCAGTTTCGATAAGTAATAAGGGTATCTTTATTTTGAATTCTGTGCTAAAGTGCGTTAAAAAAATTAATAAAACCGCACGTCCCTGCGGTGTGAATATCGCGCATGTGCATATCGCGGTTATCGCCATGACACGGTATTATTGCTACACAAACATTATATTGCAGTTTTAGTGTCGCCAACTCCGTTTCTAATACGCAAAAAGCGTGCAAAATGCGTCTTTTTAGTATTTTCGATCTTTCCAATCCAGGCGAGAGATCTCTCTCTCCCCCGCCTGCTTGCGAGGGGGCGGGGCAGTTTACACACACTCAGCTACTACATGCAGCAACACACACACATGGCGGAGATGGCAGAGAGAACGTGCTCCGAGGTGTGGTTAAACTATAGCCGTGTCGATGTGGACAATGGCTCGTTACCAAAAGTGCAATCAGAGTTTAGCATGTAAGGGCGGTAACACGAGCAATTTGTCTGAACATTTATCAAAAGTGCTCCACATTCAGACGGAGGAATGCACCGGGTTCGACTGTCTTTCTAGTACCTCTGTAGCCCCATCCACGAGTAACAGGTGTTATGTATGCTAGCAGCAACACACGGAGTTAACTCAATGATACAAACATGGGTTAATGATTAGAGGTAACTGAGTTATTTATTTAGTTAAAGTTTCAGCTATTCTGTTTACAGTTCTGTCATCAGATTATTTAATACGATTTGTTAAAACACTGTTGTTTCTTTTGATGTGAAATATATTATGTATTTAATAGGGCCGGGACTTTAACGCGTTAATTAAGATTAATTAATTACACAAAAATTAACGCGTTAAAAAAATTAACGCATTTTAATCGCACTTATTTTTGCACCGCGGAACGTTTCTCACTGGATGAGTTTCAGGCGTACCGATTATACTGGAGCACCAACTAACGTTCATGACTTCAGACAACAACAAACCACAGTGGGAAATGTTGTTTTAAAAAACGGACGGATGGAAGCGTCGATAAGAGCACGGTTGTGTGCAAATTATGCAAAAAGGAATTCGCATATCACCGCAGCACATCAAGCCTCAAGTATCACCTCAATGCAAAACATATAGCAGCTAGCGTGGAAGCTAGCGTGGACGTTAGCCTCTTTTATCGCGTTCACACCAAAAAGAGCCGGTACTAAAATTAGTTCATGAGAACCTTTTTACCCCCACGAAAGTCCCTGCTAGAGAGCAGAGAGCTGCTAGAGAGCAGGGACTTTCGTACGGCTCTCTTGTGAGAAAAGAGCTATATTTCTGATTGGCTGGGCGGATTGCAAACCACGCCCCGTAAAACTCCCAAAAAGTTTTGTGAAGCCGCCATTTTATTATCCTCGCATTAGCATTATTAGCATTAGCCCAGCGCAGAAACGCAGAGAGACTAACTTATGGCAACACAAAATAAAACATGGGAGCGGTGGAGATGAGGAGGTGTCGGCGTTCTGGTTCAGGCTTCAGTAGAAGCTGCTGGGACTCCCAGCAGCTTCTACTGAAGCCAGTCCCCAACTCCGGGGACTTCCGGCCGGGGATTTTGGGCGGCAGTATACGCCGTGAAGTGGTTTGCGGCCTGCCAGTAAACCCAAAGCAGAAGAAGAATAAGTGACGTCAGCGGCTTCATTTGCCTAATCCACCCCCAGGTTCAAAGAGTTCTCATGAACTAAATTCTCATGAACCTTTGTGGGAAAAGTACTGCGGTGTGAATGCGCCTAATGGTATACTAAAATCCATGTGAAAAAAATTGCTTCTCACTGTTCTTAGGTCAAATATTTATATGTGATTAAAAATGCGATTAATTTCGATTAATTAATTACAAAGCCTCTAATTAATTAGATTAATTTTTTTTAATCGAGTCCCGGCCCTAGTATTTAATTTAAATAAAAAGCAATGTTAGTTTTGTTCACAATTTGTTTAGTTAGTTTACCTTTTTTTTTTTTTTTTTTTTTTAAAGAACCGATAAGTGTACCGTTAAAAGACCGGACCGATAAGCGGTATCGATAAAAGTAGTAGTACCGTTAAAACCTTAACGATACCATCCCTATATATCACGCAGTCTGTCTTCCGGTTGTTGCCTCTTTTGAATGACGAATACACACTACCGCCGCCTGCTGGTAAGGAGAGTTATTGCCAGTCATGTGCAGTTCGTACGTGCAACTTGGCCGTCGGCTGAAGTCTTTGCGGTGTGTTCCAGTGCGACTGTTGGCCAAGACGCAGGAGACGTGAGGCGACACAACAGTGTGTAGGGACCTTTAGAATCAGACTTCTCCGGTGAAGACTTTGTTATACAATTTAAAAACCTACCATATCAAGCTAAAGCAGGGTGTCCGCGGGGTCTTAAAAAGTATTAAAAGTTGATAAATCAATTTAGCGAAAATTAAGGCTATTAAAAAGTATTAAACGGCATTTTCCAAGGTATTAAGAAGGTCCACAGCAACGACAACATGAAACACCCTTTAATTTACTGAAACAACATGTCGGGAAACCCCCTCAAGGTGGCCCCATGCATAGCGTGCCATAAAATGCTGCTTCTTATTTTAAGTTTCGTTGCCTTGCTCCGCTCTGTGGGGGGGGGGGGTTTTATCTGCTGGTGGACTACCTGAGAGATATACAGCAGGAGAACACGCCGTCCACCGCGGAGAATAAACGGAAGGACAACCATGCTCCGGGGTCTTCTTCGCTGCTTTTGGTGTATTTTGTGGCGGCAGCAGCGCCACTTACAGGCCTGGCATTTGTACTACAGCGTTTCCAGCATTTCCAGCGGTCTAGTGTGAACGGACACGTTAATGAATCGAATGCGTGTGAACGGAAGGCTTTTTTGCGTTTGCGTTTTACCGTATGCGTCCTCGTGGGGCCGGGGTCTAAGCCAAACTATATCCGGTCACAGAGATCTGCTATTTTAAAGTAAGGTCAACACATATCGACCCTAAATATAGTCTATATTAAGAACGAGAAAAGTCTTAACATATATCGTTTTTTGTAAACATATGACAAATGTGTGAGGGTGATGACGTCAGAGCATCGTCCTATGTGCCGGGCTTAGCCCGGACAGCCCCAGCCCAATTGAACCCCTGGGCATTTGTGAGGGAGCTCCTATATGGCATTACCCCGCTGAAGCTCACCAAAGTTTAATATATTTCATAGTTCAAAGTTTTGTCAATTGTTTTGTTTATTGGTCAAATACTGGTTTCTGAGGAGTTTTACTGGAATGAAAGAGCACAGAGTACAGAAGCAACAAAGCAGCATACTGCATTAAACCTGACCTTCACAGAGAGGTTGAAGTTCATGTGGAGAGGAGGCTTCAGTAGTCTGTCTGCACTCTGTTTAGTTGTGCTATCTTATAGGGGTGTAACGGTTCACAAACATTTCGGTTCGGTACGTACCTCGGTTTTTTGGTCACGGTTCGGTTCGGTACGTTTTCGGTACAGCAGATTTTTTTTTCACAAAACAAAACATATATATATATTTTTTTATTATTATTATTAAACTGTGAATAATGTATTCACTCAAATAAATACAAAATATAATAAAATAAACATTAAGGTGCAGCATTTCGATGAACTGAAATAATCTGTATTTGAACGGTACTGTACTAGCACCTAAGCAGCCAGTTTGACATTAGGACTTGCTTGTCATTGTATTTTCATGTTGTTCTAAAGAAAGATGAACTTGTCCACATTGCTTGCCGAAAGGGCAGATCTGCTGGCACTAACAATGTCTCCTGATGTGGAGAAAACCCTCTCGCTAGGGACAGAGGTAGCAGATACAGCCAGGTAGCGCTTTGCTAACATGGCAACATAAGGATATTTGGCGTTTGTAATAGCTTTGGCTCGGTCTGAACTCTCTGCGAGTGGTGGAGGCTTAAATGCTAGCGGGAGTTGGGTTTGCACTTCAGTCTTTTTTCTTTTGGTACCGGTGATATTCACGTTCGGGTGATGCCTTTTCAAGAGTGTGCAAGTTTGGTGTATTGCCAGCCGCGTAACCAATTTTAGTTGAACAATGCCGACAAACAGCTTTGGTTCGGTCCACCTGTCTTTGTCCGTCATCCTTGTACGTAACTGCGAAACCAAAATGTTCCCAAACCGGAGACTTCAATGATGCTGGAGGATTTTCGAGCTCAACTTTATCTGCGTTCGCCATTAATTTTTGACAGTTCCTCAAATTACTGACTACATTTGAACGCATCCCTCTGACCAGCTCTCATAGTATGCCTCTCATCCAATGAAATGACTTGCTCGCTCTATGACGCGTTGAACCCCATGTGAGCAAATTACTCTGAATGCTGCGACGCAGCACCTGAGATTACTTCCAAAAAGTTATTCACGTTCTCAATTGTTTACGTTTAACGTTATATTCGTTCGGTACACTTCGGTACACACCTGTACCGAACCGAAGGGCCCGTACCGAATAATTTCGGTACGTGTACCGTTACACCCCTACTATCTTACAATCAATATAGTAAATGTGAGGTAAAATGTGTCGCCAATGTAACCGGTTAGAACTCGAAGTTATGATGAGGTCTTAAAATGTATGGAAAGGGTCTTAAAAAAGGTATTAAATTTGACTTCAGGATTCCTGCATATACCCTGTAAAGGTAAATGGGTTGTAACCTATGTAGTGTCCTTTCTAAACTGTTAGACACCTAAGAGAACTGGGATTAAAGTATTTGACTTGGCTGCGAAAAACAAGCACTTTTTAGTGGATCTATATGGAGGCCGTAGAAAAGGCAGCTCGACACATTTTCAAATATAGGTGTCCCCGTTAGTCACACAACAAAGACTGGGAAAGTTAGTGTTCTTCTCAACTTTTTACATACAAAATATCATGGCCTGCGGAATAATACAATTGAGCACAACCAGATGCTTGTTTGGTGGGTTTCTCAAATATGTAGTTTCCATGTGTTACCACAGCTACTCATTAACATCTATGTGTGTATTTGTGTAGGCTCGATGGAAAGCACGTGGTGTTCGGCGCCGTGGTGGAGGGTTTGGACGTGGTGGCGGCAATGGAGAAAAAAGGCACCCAGAGCGGCAAAACCAATGGCAGGCTCGCCATCGCCGACTGCGGGCAGCTCTGAGCTGGAGCTCTTAACCCTTTCTGCTCGTCCTGTGACCCCCTCCCCATCGCCATTCCACATTCCTGTTGATGGAGATTCAAATGACCCCCTTCACCTTCCCTCTTGGTTTTTTATTCTGTTGTTGACATCATGTTGCTGCATTTGTGACTTTGCCTTTTGAAGTTTATTTTTGCCTTAACGTTTGTTTCCACAAAGTCCCAACGTTTTTTTGTTAATTCAAAAAATGAAGAAAGTAAAACTGAAAAGTTGCCTTGACAATTAAAACGTGTGTGTGTTTTTTATTACATAGAAACTTAAAAAAAGATATTTCTTACTAATTATAAGATTGTCTAAAAGCCATCGTAACATCATGGTCAGCATTTTACCGCCAACATGATAACTTCATCACCGCACAACTCCATCGCATCAGTGAGTTAGAAGTGAAGGTCAGTGTCAGTCCATACATGAGGGTATATTATCACTGCTATTCATATCCACAACTCCTTAAAAATGTTCCTCAAATGAAGCAGCGATAACGGAAAGGATGTGAATAAAACCACGCTGCTAGTTTAGAAACTGCCTGAGCTATCATGCCAATTTAATATCGGATGAGGCCGGACCAAAGGAAGTTGCATCTTTAGACTAATTGATCTCAGAAACATATTTCAGATGGCTGCTCATTCAAAATGGTGATGCTTTTAAAACCAACATAATGGGCTTCATGTTTTAAACAAACCAGATTTTAAAAGGCTTTTAATCTTTTTACAACTTTTGGAATTTTGGAAATGTTTTCATCGGGTTTAGTTCCAAGGTTGGAATATGCTTGGTCTTATAGTTTAGAGCAGGGGTGTCCAAACCTTTTCACTGATGGCCACATACAGAAAAACATCCAAAGGGCTGGGCCACTCACTAGAGGTGAGGTATGTTGAGTTATAAATTGGCAAAATCAAATGTCATTGAATTTGCTTTAGGAAAAGAACATTTAGACTAAACCATGGTTGTCAAGTGTATATACTCTAAACTTTAGAATATATACACTTAATATATCCTGGTGTTTAATCTACTCTTAATTCTGTTAATTGCAGTTACATTTCTAATCCGGTGGTAATTGAGGATGTAAATCTGAAAATGATCGGTTATGCTATTTGACTTTGAACGTCTTCTGAAATTAAATTAAATTAAATGTCCAGCAGAGGGAGCGCTTGAGCTTTACAGTGTTATCTGCACTCATTTTTAGTCCAATGATTTTTCCAGTGGAATGTTTCATATTTTATTTTAAGAAAGGCTTCATAGTTAAATACACATTTAAATCTATTAATTGATTACTTTAAATTAAGCTCTTAAAAATCCTTAAATAAAAATATCCATGTGAAACACATTTCTCTTGTTTTTCACATAACGGATCAATAATAACCTGTCAAATTATTCTAAGCGTCATGCATGAAAGGATCTGTGCTATATTCTGTTTTACAAGGCAGTAAATGAATACAAAAATATGCATTAGTTTAAGTCCAGAAGATACATCAGAATGACATAGGTTTGATATCTAGATAGTCAATAAAAGACTCTTTACCTTTATTCAACTACAATTCCAGAGGAACTATGCTGTATATTTTCCTTACCTATTTAACTCGTACACCTCAAGTCCAATGGGTATAAGATAAACATGCAAATACAACTATGGATCTAAATCTGACCAAAAGTTTTGGTTATTTGAAAAAAGTAAATGCATTTAAAAGTTTTGATCCTGAACTTTAAAAATCCAATGTATTTTTACTGAAAATAAGTATATGAAAATATTTTCATGTTGAATATTTGTATACAGTTTAGTAATTAATTTGAATGAAATTATTAATTTTCACATTTCATATAATTATATATCTTGATATTTGCAGATTTTATGCTTTAAGATTTGAAACTATTTTTTGTCAAGTTCTTATTTTTCCTGTTTCAGAATGAAACTGAATCAAAATACTATTTAACCTCAAGCAACTTTCCATATACGTATTTTTTCATTCAAAGTCAGGTTAAAAACAAACTTACAACGTACAAAATACATTTTATTTTTTCAAATGATCATTACTTTTGCCATGGATTTAGCTCCACATACAACATGTTATGCTCATCAAACCATAAGCTACGGTGGCCGAGGGGTGCCAAAGCGCTACAACGACCCACTTCCATTTGGAGAAGCACATGCACTTTCAAAAACGATACAAATATAAAAACACTAATGTGCCAAAACAAATGCAAATGAAGAAACGTCTTCACCAAAATGGTGCACAGAGTTTCCTACAACGCTTGGTCACGTTCAGGATTATAAAATTGGCCAGCTGTCACTGTTCGCAGAGTTAGTCTGTTTCATAACTGTAAGTGTTTGTCAGTATATTTGAAATGACTAGGTTAGCTATTAGCTAGTTAGGTTATAGCAGATCTGCAATACTATTGGAAGGAATCATGTGAATACATTGTAAGAGTAATCCAATGAAACATTTTAAGTAGGTTTCCAACAACAGTGACAGTTGGCCAACTTTATAAACCCCGAGCGTCAAAAAGCTGCGGTCCCAGCAGAGGTTACGTTAACCGAATATTTTTTTTAACAACGACGGAAAAATCTTAAAGCAGTCCGTCATTTTAACAGATTAGAACAAACTCAGAACAGCGCCAAAGTTTCCCCGCCGCGAGGCTTCGGTGTTATCCCGTGTTATCCCGTGTTATGCTTGCCCGCCAAAAAGGAAATTATACCGTTTCCAAACCGCCGTACAAATCATGTACGCGAGGTGCAGTGGGCATGCATAACACGGCCCCCCCCCCCCCCCCCCCCCGTTGACAGGTCACGAGCGTGCTCTTCCCCCCCACCGCCCCCCGGTTGACAGTTGACTCTCTCCCCTCGTCAGAGTTGTGTAAAGGCTGACGGGTAATACTGGTTTTGGCGGAAAATGTACGATCCTGTCCGTCAAAGCAAAAAAGTCTAGCGCAACATCTGGGTCCCAGCTGTGTCCAAATGGTTAAGATTTTTCTTAATCTACATTATGGCATTTTTGTGTTTTCTTCTCTTACCTGTTTAACCCCATCCCCCCGCCATCGGGGGTAAAACGCATCATCTGCAGGAAACAGCGTCTGAGGGCTTCTTAATATTTAATAAACTATGAATGTTTCATATCCATGTAACGGGAAGAAACCTTTATATATACAGTCTATGGAAGAAACTCAGCTAACTGATATATATATTTGTTTTTGCAAAAAAAACCACAAAGCTAACGCTGAGCCTCTGAATTAGCCATGAGCGAAAAAATGCTAACGCCGTTTGCACAGAAACTCACTCATAACATAACACCCTTATTACTTGTCGTAACTGCACATCCAACATATCGATTAGCATCGTGAGAATACACAGAATCTCAGAAGAACTCGCAACATTATAAACAAAAACAGACATCACAACACGTGGCCCTAGGTAGCCAAAATGGCAATACCTTTGTCGTTGTCTGATCAAAACTGATTTGTATCGTTTTGGTATTTGCAGCGTTTTTTTGTTGCGTTTATTTTCAGGATTTGAGGATTTTCAGCTGTTTCCTGCTAATGTATGCGTTTTGGGCCGTTGTTCCACGTTTGCACCTGCCGGCCACCGTAGTGATCTGTTGTAAACCCACACAGGGTATTTATATTTTGTAAGCTGAAAGGAGCTCTTCTCAGGAGTGTGTGTTTGTGTGTGCGTGAACAGACCTGTTTTTGGCAGGCCTTTCAATTTGGTTTATGGAGTCTGAAGGTGCACAAACCTTAAATCTGAGCAAATATATTTTCAGTAATTTTAAGTAATAAGGGTGTTATGAGTGAGTTTCTGTGCAAACGGCGTTAGCATATGCGGACGCGTACAGCGAGGACTACAAAAAGACACATGAGGTGACTGGGGGTGTGTGTTCAAAACATTGAAAGCTTGAATAAATAATTTATCAAAACGGTATTCTCCACTTTGCCACACTTATCCAGATAAGATGTGACTGTTTACTTGGTTAAATTTCGATACAGCGACACCCAATGACGAGGGTACTCACATAGGCTACGTTGAGAACTAGAAAACACATTCATACTTTTTCACACTGTTGTTAACATGTTTTCATTTCTAATTTAACGTTTATGCATTTATCTATGTGGTCTTTGTTCTCATGTGTTTTATCTATTTCTGTGTAACTTGGTAATATTAATATTAATTCCTTGTTATTGTTGTATTTCCATGACAGGTGATGATTATAGCTACTACATAATGAAACACATGGCCTGATTTGCATATGTGAACTTAATGTGTGCACTACAGGGGCGGTTCTAGGGGGGGCCAGTGCCCCCCTAACACTGACCTCTGACCCCCTTGTGGCCCCCCTAAAAATGAAAAGTGAAAAAAATGTATGATTTATTACACGATTTATTGAATGACGGAATAGGCGGAACTAACGTTATTCGTCATTCTAGTCGGACCCATTAGAGTGGTGCACTCAGGACCCATTAGAGCGGTGCACTCACTTTCACTGTCCGGCTGAAGCGCGCGAAAAACAAACACTTTTCATCTCGGATCATCAGAGGCTGTTGCATCCAAGAAAGACTGATTGAAACCTACGTTTCGAGAGACTACCACGATAATTGAAGGTGAGTTAAACTATTGTATCCGGGTAATTGTAGATGTAAAGTAGAGATGTAACTGTTCATTGCCTTTATTTTTATATAAATATGATATGGTGTTAGTGCAAAAATTGTACTATAACTTAAGCTGAAGCTAACAGTAATAACTATAAGATATATCTGAAATAAATAAGTGTACTGAAACAAATACCAATAACTGGATTGCATTGTTTTCTTATGCGCAATTACTTCATACTGTCTAGTTCTCTTTTTCGTCCTGCATTTATTGTGCCCCCCTCAGAAAATAACTGGCCCCCCCCAGTCAAATTGGTCTAGAACCGCCACTGGTGCACTAGAATACATAATACGTAAAATGACCACTTATCACAACGTAATGTAGGCTCGCAGGCTGATAAACTAGGATATCTGATCTCGGTGGGTCTTAATGATGCTCAGTCAGTATACTATTTCAAAGCAAATGCCTATGACTATAATATTTATATTATATGGCTTAAAGTGTACATACATTCGCTCACATTATAAAAGATGGTCGGGTTGAATTGCTCTGACTCTTTTAACAATGTTAATGTGAGAAAATAACCTGTGATGATAAAATTCATCATATTGATCCGTGGCTCACTCATAACCAGTGTTGTGCTAGTTACTGAAAACCAGTAACTAGTTACCATTACTAGTTACTTCATTTCAAAAGTAACGCAGTTACTTTACTAGTTACTTACATCAAAAAGTAATGCGTTGTGAAAAGTAACGTTTTAGTTACTTAAAAAAGGGCTCCCATTAATGCCCTTAAAGCCTTCATTTCAGTACTGTTATTGCATTGGAGAATAATACAATCTGTTGATCAACTTGACATGCATTATATGCAATCTGGATTGCATCGATATTAGCTGGCTTTCCATTTTTGTATATTATTTCTCCAGGTAGTTGGAAAAAGTTTTCCGTCCCATATGCCGTGTGCCGCCCGGACATGCTATCATGCTAACTAGCTCCCTGAAAGCGGGTGACTCCACTGTAGCAATAGCCTGCATGTGTTCTACAACATACCGTGCAATGGCTTTATCTTTTAGCCTTTTCTTATCAAGCTCCACATTTGTGGAATCAGCTTCCAGTTTGTGTTCGGGCGGCAGACACCCTATCCGTTTTTAAGAGTGCGCTTAAGACCTTCCTTTTTGATAAAGCTTATAGTTAGGGCTGATTAGATTCAGCGGGGTCGGGGGGGACATCTTACTTCTTCCTTCTCTCTGTCTATACCTGTGTACTCTCATGTTCCGATTAACCCAGCTTCCCCAAATGTCTTTCTTTTTGGTGTCTATATACGCCGGGATCCGGAGTCATGGATGATCCTGCGCTCCTCTGTCCTGGATCGCGAGCCTGGATCTTGAGTCGTGGCTGTGGTCCTGGATCATAGGTCCTGGATGGATATCCTCGTGGATTCATCTTCCTATTATACACACATGCATTTCCAAACATTTGGACTACCTATGTTGCAAATGTATTATCTTTTCAATTTACACACAGCATCTATTGCACGTCTGTCCGTCCTGGGAGAGGGATCCCTCCTCTGTTGCTCTCCCTGAGGTTTCTCCCATTTTTCCCTTTAAACTGTGGGTTTTCTTCGGAAGTTTTTCCTTGTACGATGTGAGGGTCTAAGGACAGAGGGTGTCGTATTGTCATACTGATATTTTGTACAAACTGTAAAGTCCACTGAGACAAATGTAACATTTGTGATATTGAGCTATATAAATAAACATTGATTGATTGATTGATCGACTTTTCCCTGGCTAGCAGTCCCTTGGTTAAAATCCAGCCGCTGTTGCTTAGGTGGAGGTGGAGTGGCGTCGGCTGAGTCTCTGTGGTCTTAGCTACTAGCTTCGTCCCAGCATGTTGTTTTTGCAGATGTTTTAAGAGATTTGAATTACTGGTTTGGGCAGTAGATAGGATCTTTGACCCGCCAAGACACAACTTACATTTAACTAAAACGTTCTTTTCTTTGTGCTCGACAAAAATGAAATAGTGAGAATATCTCCAGGTGGAGAAACTAGACTTGAGCTCCGCCGCCGCCATGATAGTCTTGTTAGTAAACAACACAAACACGCCCACTGCCCGTCTCCGCATGTGACACAGGAAGTATCTAAGTACATTTACTCAAGTACTGTACTTAAGTACAGTTCTCATCTCTGTTCGCCTGGCTGTTGACTATATAAAAAAAACTAACGGAGTAACGCACCATGTAGTAACGGTAACTGAGTTACTGAATTAAAAAAGTAATGCGTTAGAGTACTAGTTACCGCCAAAAATAACGGCGTTACAGTAACACTGCTCATAACGCGCATGGCACGAGGGATTTTTGCTATTGGGACTTGGGTTTGAGTCCAGCATGAACTTTTTAGTTATTTTCATGTCGATGCACACTGAATAATATTTTTGAATAGGATTCATAATATTGTTTGCCTAGAACAAAATTAATGATCAAGCAGCATTTTAAAGTCTAAATATCCCTGCAAATGTAGCAATGACATTTCTGCTTCTATCTTTGCAAAACGAGTAAACAGTCACATCTTATCTGGATAAGTGCGGCAAAGTGCAGAATACCGTTTTGATAAGGGGGATACATGTGTGTAGTCTTTAATATTAAACATGATCGCTGGTTGATAGCCACAGAAGTCGTATCACAGTTTAATCTGAGCGGATCACAGTTTACCACAGCTCCACGCTGCGTTGGAGGAGATGGGTGTAAACAACTCAGACAGTTAGTTTCACTAATAGATGGTATGAAAGTATAAACGGGTCTCAAATCAACTCGACATCATATTAATAACGATACATGATACCAATATAGGTAACACTTTACTTTGAAGGGGCACAAACATGATGAAGTAATGACAAAGTCATGCTTAGTTACTCATGATTTACAACACTTGGAATTGCTGTGACTGGTCTGTTTTTTTGGCCTGCAGATAACTGCAGATCTATATGAAGAAGACATGAACATAATTAATAACTCAGAAGTCATGATGATTGAGATACCTTAGTTGATGCATTAATTAAGGTATTGTTCCTGCATTAAGTCATGCATGAGATACCATTAATACCTGTACATTACTGATAGTTCATGAAGTAGCCTACTACATGAGTACTACATGAATTAATTCATGCTTTTTCATGCATTAAGTCATGCATGAATTCATGATGATTCATGTACCCTTACCGTAAAGTGTTACCAAGACTTCTCCACGCTGCTTTCAAACTGGGAGTAAACAACATGTGCTTCACTTGGAGGCTGTCTGAAGGTGTACACAGGTCTCAGATGGACTTGGTATCACATTAAGAACGATATTCAGTAATAAGTCTGGCAAAAATAAATGGTTTAAATGATTTATTCAAGCTTTCAATGTTTTGAACACACACCCCCAGTCACCTCGTGTGTCTTTTTGTAGTCCTCGCTGTACGCGTCCGGATATCGGTATCGCAACCACAACCTCACACACTGGTACTGAAAGTGCATGAAAGTGTTCCTATCCAGCCAAATATACCAAAAGATGTATGTAAACGACAGAAGAAGCGATCGAAATGTGTATTTCCTGGTTATTCGACAAAGGCCACGCCCCTGATACATCTGCTTACCGTTATAGAATATCACCAGTTGTTCGGCCCACATCTTGTTCGGTAACACCTGCACTTGATTTGTCATCTCTTCTTCCCTCACTTTATCTTCTCTTCACGTGAAGCTCTCCTCTCCTCAGCTGGTGTAGTAGTTAGGCACACTAACGCTAGCTATATAAATATGACGCTCTATGTATAAAAACAAAACTTACCTTCTTATATCTTTTTTTCCTCCCGATTTGCAGCACTCTTGTTCGTTCTCTCTATGTCTGGTCAGTCATCAATCTGTTCGACGTAGCGCGCCCCCTAGAGGCCTGGAGCACTTCCGGAATATTTTTTTTGTATGTGTTTTGGGATTTGTATGTGCTACAACACACTGCATCATTTCTGTAAATGCAGCGTTTTTCTGTTGTATTTGTTTTCAGGGTTTGTTGTTTATTTCATTATTTGCAGGTGTTTCCTGCTTATGTATGCGTTTTGGGCCGTTGTTCCGCGTTTGCACCTGCAAATCGATTCCTCAATTTTATTGAGTGCGTGTTTTGATATAAGCAGAGAAGCTCTCAGGAATCCGGGCAGCTTGAGGACCAACATCTGCTAGAAGCACTAACCACAGAGGATTTCTAATAATTATGTTACTGTTTATTTTCATATATATTTTCTTTGTCTATTACTTTTATTCTTATAACAACAAAACATTAGTTTTATGATATGAAAGACGGCTATGACACATTTTCTAAACACATTCACGATGTGCCCTTGCGTTTTCCTTAACCCCCGCTCCAATCCCCTTGATCTCAACTCAGTCACATTAATAGAGGAGAGAAAAATGAATTTTATATTTGGCTTTTAGCGCATTTGACCTTTGATCTTTAGGACCTAATGACAAAAAAAAGCTACATAAGTGTTGTGTGTCCTGTTGGCCATGTGTACACTTACAGGGGAACACTGCTTTTGTGTTGAATGAAGTTGGTTGCAGGCATGTTGAGCTAGCTTGCATTTCAGTAATCACTGCTCACTTTTATCACGTTTAACATTACTGAGATCCAGAGAATAAATTCTGTTAGATTGTGAATCGATTACCGTTTCGTTGATCAGTTCTGTTTTATCCATCTGTGGAGCTCGCGTTGATCATTCAACACGAGCTAATCATTCTCATTACATACGGCACTAGCTAAGCAGCGTGCAGCTTTGCTAGTGCCGTATGTAATAAGAATGATTTTTGCCAACCAGTGCTTTGCGCTTGTACGTTTTTATTTTACAACAACCAGTTAGTAGGATTTGTATTATTAATAACTGTATTTTATAAATTGCTCTCTGCTTTTTCAAATTTTACTTTTTTCCATTTTCTGGACTCTCTTCAATATACTTCAAACAGCCATACTCCTTAATATTATACTACAGTGACTTTTATTGAGTCAAATGACAATAATAAGAAATCATTTGTAACTTTTTCCTCACGTTCCTCAGTATGGGAACCACATTGAGAAAGAAGTCACTCACAAAAAATATATTCCTATAAAACTGAACCAACGATTAAATTAAATGTGTTCAAAAGCTACAGAGTTCATAAAGAGTCTTTCAGCAGCTCCTCTCTGCCGTCCTCCTCTTCTTCCCAGAATGCCTTGTTTTCCTCTGGCCCTCTCTCTGGCGGAGTGCACACACCCCCTGGCCTTTGGCTCTCCCTGTCTCCGGCCGGCTGACGGCGGTGCAGGACAGCCCCGCGTCGCAGTCACAGCGCCCCAGCTTCCTCCTCAGCTTGGTGGACCCCCGCAGCAGACAGGCCTCCCCCTCCCCCGGGATCCTCTGACACCGTTTTCCGGTCAGATAGCGGACACAGCACAGACCGGCCGCACAGTCACCGGAGCGCACACAGCTCGACATCTCCGGAGCTGCAAGAGACACACCGTTTACCACATGTCCTTATAGAGTGGTGCAAGAATGAGTCCTCAAAGCTGGAAATGAGTTAGCATTTTAGCTCTTCTGGTTCGCTCGTGTTGAAGTCAATCGTTTTTTTAATTAGTTTTTGGTTTTATGCCTGAAATAAGGTCTGTGGCCAACACAAGCTGAAGAAATATTCACGTTTTCTTCTACGATATAAAATATGTCAGTAAATACCACTGGGGATTGTCTGAAGCTTTTATGTGTTGCCACATGTGACTAAATGAGACGACTAAATGCCATCCCGCTAACATTAGCCGCCTTTAGCTTACCGGCGCTCACTTGATGTCGTATGACCTTCATGCAGTTTGGTTATTGCCTAATGTTAGCCTTTTTACTTCTGGCGATTGCATTTACGCTGCAACAATCATAAAGCGTTGTTAATATGTGGAGATTTTCCTGCTGAACAATACGTGCAAATATCATAAACATGTGTTTGCCAAAGATCTTATTTTCTGCAATATTCCCCAAAAATGTCATTGGATTTTTGTGATGCTAACTTTGTGCCAACACCATTTCTGCAGTAAAAGTACTAATACCATACTATGAAAATACTCTACTACAAGTTGAGGTACTGCTTTCGCAACCTGACTGAAGTGAAATGATGTACATATTATCAGCAAAATGAACATAAAGTGAAAGTTTGTATGGGCTACTTAAAGTAATGGTATGTATTTCGGCGTATGATATACTCTGTCAGAGTTATACTATCTTATATAATGTTTTTGGATAAACATCACTGTTCCAGTTGTGTTCTGGGACTTGTTGACTTTCGGTCTCTCACCTTTAGTCCTGTTGAAGCCGTCCGTGAAGAGCCTGTCTGTCTCTCTGTCTGTCGCTCTGTCTTGCTGTCTGTCCACATGTCTGTCCTGGGAGGACGGTCTCCTCTGAGCTCTGTTGCTGCAGCCTCCCCTCTGATGGGACATGATAAGATCATTGGACAGAGAAAGGACAGAGCATTACAATTATTTTTTAATGTGTTACCTTGGTTGGTGATTGGCTAATGGTTACACAAGCCAGAAAATCGTTATGACATCATAAAGTGGCCAAAATCTGATCAGCTCATTTTCAGACAGGTTTTTATATAAATGGATCAGGACAAAAAAGTGAGCGAATCTTTTTGCCTAACATTTTCAGAATCTCTTTACATACGTTTATGTATAAAATACATGAAAAAGTGGATTTTGCATATAGGTGACCTTTAAAATGTAATTAAAGTACCAACATTTCTTAGTGGTTTTGCCAGGACAATTTGTAGGGCTATATTTGTCGCAGTTAAATTCCAAAGACAAAGTATACTGAAGCTCAACAAAACCCGTCATTTTTGTATCAATGTCTGTGTGTGTGTGTGTGTGAGTGTGAGTGTGTGGCCTAGCATTACTATATTTGTGGGGACCTAAATCTGTCTACACAGTCACGTGTGGGGACTCGCCTCCCTTATGGGGACAAAATGGAGGTCCCCATGAGGGGAATCATTAATTTTAGGGTGAAGACTTGGTTAGGTTTAGGTTTAGGGTAAGGGTAAGGTTAAGGGTAAGGGTTAGGCATGTGTTGGTTATGGTTAAGGTTAGGATAAGTCTCCAGGAAATGCATGTAAGTCAATGTAATGTCCCCTGAAGTGATGTATACATGGTATGTGTGTGTGTAAGTGAGTGAGTGAGTGTGTGTGTGTGTGTGTGTGTGTGTCTGCTGTCTGTCACTCACCGGAGGTACGTAGCAGTCAGGCGTGGAACATGGAGGTGTTTGTCCTCTGTTGGAGTTGAAGGAGGTCTCCGTCCGGCGCCGTACAGGACGCTCCAACTGTTCACCTTGGTAACGATCCTGATGGACAAGGTCAGTAGTGATATAAGTTCTACATCTGTCAGATATTAATATTCAACACTGAAACCTAACGCTAAGGTTAGTTGAAAGCAATAATATCTAAATAATTAAGTTCAACTTAATATTATTGCTTTCAACTAACCTAATACAGTGAAATGTAATACATTTAATTAAAGTCAACGTTTCAGTTATTTCAGTGAACTCAACTGAATATGGTGCTGATACTTCTGATGAACCTGGCTGGTATAACTGATAGTGTAATTACCTATACAAAAAGGAATTGTTACTGCTAGGGCTAGTTAAGTTATGGAACTACTACTAGTTATATAACCACTACTATTATTATAATATATATTACCATACATGTTTCAAACTTGCTGCTACTAATATTATACATTAAGTCTGTCAGGGCCCTCTTTTGGCCTTTGCAAAGAGGCTCACAACGATTAAGAGAAGGGGCTAAAATACACAGAGATACAAAATGACTCCAAAGAGACACAAAGGAAATACAAAAACACTCTAAATGACTACAAAGAGTCCCAACATGAGTTCAAAGCGACACAAAATGACAGCAAAGAGTTTGAAAATGACTACAAAGACGCTTGAAATTACCACAAAAAGACATAAAACAACTACAAAGCACTTCAAAAGGTATTGCTCTTTGAAAGTGGATGTACTTGCTCTTCTGAACTGTATCCTCATGGCTGAATACACTTTGGAAAGAAATATCAACTTACTGAAAGTTAATGTAATAAAAAACCTTAAATCAGATCATATGATCCCTCAGAGAGTTAAAGGCATGTGTATTCACTAACTTTAAAATGTTATTAAACTGAGAGGGTTCTGTATTTACGTAATGATTGAGACTAAGATTTACACGTGTAATCTGGATAATTGTCTTGGTTCTTGAATTAGTTATGATGCCTTCAAATGTCTCCTTTCGTCTAAAACATTCAACTAAAAATGAACAGCTGACTTTCGTTATTTACGTCAGTCAAATAACGTAAAACTACCTTTAAAATAAAAAGCGTTTTACACTTATTTTGGCGCTGTTCCTTTAACACCAAGAAATTCTGTTATTTGTTATATCTTTAAATAATTAATATTAAAATAGCTATTAAAAAAACATGAAAGGGCGACAAATAACCCTTATAAAACATTTGATAAAGAATGTCATCATTAGTTTTATTCGTAAATGTACATTTAACAATAAAAAATACATTATTTGTTGTTTCCCTAAAGAATGCTGAGCAATAAGTGAATTTCTGATTTAAATGTAATGTTTTTGTCTGATGTGATTTACCCTGACTTTATTGTTCTTTGTTACCCACTGTACAATGAATCTGAATTATGCTCTTTTGTTATTATTATTAATATTAATACTAATAAAAGTAAATAAACTCCAGCTGTCAGATAAACCAAAATTAATATTGAAAGTCTTCAAAAATAAAAATGCTCAAATGAAGATAACCTTTGAGCTGATGGACACAATTGGACTGACTCAATTCCTCTGTACTTAATTACAACAAAAAAAGTATATATTTTTGGGAATATAATATTTGTATCTGACACTAGTGAGTAAATGTATAAAGTTGATAATAAGTTTAAAGTCAGATGGATCTAGTGCAGAATGAAATACATGTTCCCCTTTTAAAATATGGTGCAGTATTAATACTGATCCTTTGTCTTACCGGCAGCTCGGGGCTCTGTTGCTCTTTAGAGGATCTGATGGTGTTGGAGTCCAGAGCCAGGCCACACACCACCGACACACACAGGAAGCTGCGCCACATCCACATCCTCCCACCGGCTGATAAATAACGGTTCGATCCTCCTTTCTTTTCCGTCTATCACTCACAACAGAGGGGACGAAACCGGCAGAAACTTCAGATTTGATCAAATTGACCAAGTATAATTTCTGCTCTGTTTGCAGCTTTAAAATGTGACCCTCTCAGCTTGTTTTCTTTTTTTACAAGTGACTCTGCTGTCTCTTCAATCAGTCCAGTCTCCTTACAAAAATATATATTCCTGCTGATTTAACTATATCAGTTTTCTCAAATTCAAACCCCTGTTGATCTTGTTATAAGAATAATTTGTTTAAATCCAGGGTCTATCCGAGCCTCACGATTAATTATTTGCTGTTTTAAATATAATTTAGATAAATGTGTTCTAAATGCCAGTATGTTGTCTGATCCTCTCTGCTAGGTGTGTTTCCTCCTTCAGGTGCGTTTGTTTTTTATACCCCTCTGCTCCCCTCTGATCCGTCCTGTCTCTCAGAAGTTTTTTGAAGGTGCGTTTGAAGCTCGACCGCATCAGTCGGTGGAGACAGCGCTTCCTTCCTGGAAGCCTCAGGTGAAGGCGGGACGTTTGATATGTGACACTGCAGAGACCACAGAGAGATGAAAACACCTGGAGGCACGAGACAGGTAGAGCTGTGTGTGTGGGGGGGGGTTGTGTGTGTGTGTGTGTGTGTGTGTATGTGTGTGTATGTATGTGTGTGTGTGTGGTTTTCCTTTATGTGGTTTGAATGTTGGGATAAAGACTCATTAGAGCTGTAGCTGTCTCCGTCAGGCGGGCGGATGTGTGAGTGTTTACAGGTGATTAAAGCTGATTAACAGTAACAGTTTCAGAGTCTCTTAGTGACTGAAAACACAAATCCAACACAATTGTTCTTCCAATAAATATTTTTTAATATGTCCAGGTATGTTTTCTCTTTAATTTATAATTAATGACTGGGTCTAAATCAGAATTAAATATGTTTTCTACCAGGGAATTCAGACGGTTAGCAGAATAAAGTTTCATATAAAAGCACAGAGTGTACAGAACCCCTGATACGCGAGCGAGAAAAATGAATCTGGTGATCCAAGTAAGGGATAATGTGCTGCGGTCATTACTGAAAAAACAACACTTGATGCGAAGCGGAGCACATTATCCCGCTTATTACACGGCTACATACTTAACTAGAAAATGCATTTCCTGCAGAAAATGTGTGCGAATGCTGTAAACTGTGAACATTTATGGCTGAATTTAGCTGAAAATGCAGAAAAAGCTGAATGTGTTATTAGCTGAATGGTAGCTGCTTTTAGCTAAACAAATGCAGAAAAAGCTGAATATTTCAAAGAAAAGGTTTAAAAAAGGTATAAACAACAACATGTATAGCCTTGATGTCCTGAAATAGCTGAATAATGTAATAGTTGAATGGTTTCTGCAGCTGAAAATAGGCTGAAGGAGTTAAATATCAGATGTAAGTAGTAGTGAATGAATTTGTATTAAGATGAGAAAAGAAAGTAAAAAGGCTTGGGAAAGCAGAAGAATATTTTGACTGCAAACTTTTCGACTAAAACCATACGTCACTAATAATGTATAAAATATGTGGAACCTGTTGAAGTCTGTATGAAGTCTCCATCAGACAGAAAAGAATAGGCTGAGACAGTCTGTTAAAGGCCAGTCTGTCGGTGTTTGTTTCTGTGCTGAGCACCTAATCACAACAAATAATCATAACACCTGTGTGAGCCCAGAGATCAAAGCTTTCAATCTGCCCAGCAACACCATGGTTACCAGCTGCAGCACTGAGTCCCATAAGAATGCATTGAGGATTATATCTGACAATATTGCCACCTGTTCAAAAACTATGGCTCCTATCAAAAAATGACCAGACCGTGAGCATCAGGGAACCCCAATGAACAGTTATGTTGTTTTTTTGGGTTTTGTGTGTGCAGTTTGTCTAAAGTGTACTTCTCTCTGTTCTGAAGAAAGGTCCGGATGTTTTTAACATGGGAATCAATTGGGAGCAAGGTGGACTTTTTGTCTCTTCATGCCCTCAAGAGGCATTTTGTTTAATATTCTTTCTTAATTTTTTTAATTTGCAAAATTATCTTTTAAATTGACAAACATCATATGTGTAATTCGTGGCACAATTCAAACGGGATCGAGAGATAATCTTTCTCTCGCCATTGACTTCCATACATACTTTTTCCGAAATAAGGTCCCATGGAGGTCCACCGGAAAGGGAGGGACTTCGCCACTTCGCCAGATGAGAGTAACACCTACCTTTCGTTTTGCACTTTTATTTTGATAGTAATAAGATCGGGACTCTTATTTTGAAGGAACCTTTACCAGAAGTTAATGGACAACGGAGCAGTGTAAACACTGAAGTTGACACACATGTATTATGACGGATAGATGACAAATACATTGACATATACTAAATAGTTACAGTACATTGGGTTTTTAGCCCCTGGCTGATAAGGGCACAAGCTCTTACGTTGGTAATGATTGTATACAAGCAAGGGTGTGCAATAAATAGATACCATCAGTTGGAGAGTCTGACCATTCAGCCGGGGACGCTATAATTATTATAGTGAATGTTTAAATGATATCAATAAAGATTTATTGATTTGATCACGTTACTCTGATGATAGTCTTCAAGACAGCCTATGTCTGAACTCGATCCTTAGAGTAATGTGTTATGGAGCCCTCTCTTCAATCTTTTGTCCACATAACGAGTATTTTGCGCTGCTCTTTCCCAATGTGGAAGCAAAATCAGTGAAAGCATACAGCATGATGCGGGGTGTGTCTCTGGACATCTTTAGACTGGAATAGCGGGGGGGCGCGCCCAGTACGTGAACTCGCCTCCCATGATCTCAAGGGACCTATCTGTCTAAATAAAGGTACAAAATAAATTAAAAAAAGGTGCACACGACAGGACAAAATCTGACTCGAGACAAAACTTGCTCGAATCCGAGTCCAAGTCGGAGCATCAATGTACAAGTCGAGTCCGACTCATCGTGGGGGAAAAATTCACGAGTCAGAGTCATCGTGCACGAGAATTCATGAGTCAGAGTCCGAGTCAGAGTCATGGTGCGCGAGAATTCTCGAGTCCGAGTTGGAGTCCGCATCAATCAGTGCGCGAGTCCGAGTCGAGTCACGAGTCCCGAAAATCGACACTCGAGTCCGACTCAAGTCGAGTCCGGGAATCGAGTACTCCATCTCTGGTGTGAGCCCAGAGATCAAAGGTTACCATGGTGATGTGCAGTGATCAGTGAAAGGAGAGCCTTTCCATTATTCTGAATGAGAAATAAACCTCTTACATTTGATCTATATAACGGTAGCTGCTATTGGTAAAATGTCAACGCGTGGAGTATGTCAGGACCCTGAGGAGCGTCTCAAGCCTTCAAAAAACACCTCAAACACCATCTGTTCACTCAGGCCTTTGGCCTCAACTAATATACAGTACTCAGCAACCTGTTCCTGTTTTTGTTTTCTTCAGCCTATGTCTCTTTATTATTACTTTTTTTTTGTTACTTCCCATTGTAAAGCGTCCTTGGGTTTCGTGAAAGGCGCTATATAAATTGAAATTATTATTATTATTATTAAATGTGCTTTTTGTGTACTTTTGGGTCAATAATGTGGCTTTTTTGGCAGATTAACTAAAGGTGTGCAGCTTGTGCTGTGATGAAAGATGTCGCTGAATTTACAATGGGCCTTAATGGAGACATGTTGAAAGTTGTTGTCACTTCATGCCTTCAAGAGGCATTTTGATACAAATATTTATTTTTCAACGTAAGAGAGGTTTTCCTACGTTTTTCATGAACAATTATGTCCAAGGAGTGTAGGGTTTGGGAGTTATGGCAGGTTGAAGAAAAAGGTTGAAGTCGAATTTCAAGCTCTCCTCCACTCTAGCTGTGACATCACGCACTCTAACCCTTAACGAGCTGCGCAATACATACTAATGTTAAAATCTGAAGAAGACCTCTTTACCAAGCTCCAAACTAGGTTAAATATCTCAAAAAGTGTCAAAAATATCAAAGATCTGAATACAATTTTAATAGCTGAAGGTCTTCTGACTGTTTTAAAGTTGGAATGAAGTCTCTAGCTGAAAGTATGCGGAAGGAGTAGCATTTGGCACACAGTGTAGGTAAAAGAGGATTTGAAGGTTCCTCCCATTGAGTTACATGTTAAAAAAAGAGTTAAAAAAGCTGAATATTTCCAAAAGTATAACATATTTTGAAAAAGTTCAAAGTGTCCCATCATGTGTTGAAAAGGCTGACTATTTTGATATTTGAATGGTTTCTGTAGCTGAAAGTATGCTGAAGTTATTGAGAGCCACCTTTTTGTTGAAATAATAACTAGAAAATGCATTTCCTGCTGAAAATGCGTGAGAATGCTGTAAACTGTGTACATTTGTTGCTGAATTTAGCTGAAAATGAATGCTTGCACAGCATTCACACTAATAATAAGAAAAAGCGGAAGAATAAAGAAACAGAAGAACTATAGTGGAATGCTGTAAACAGCATTCCACTAATGCATGTGAAAATTAGCAGAATAGGGCCCCTTTAATCTTTACACCTTTGGCGCTGTCTGTCCTGGGGGTGGGATCCCTCCTCTGCTGCTCTCCCAGAGGTTTCTTCTATTTTCCCCGGTTAATTTGGGTTTATTTGCTAGTATTTCCTTGTTCACTGCAGTCATTTGCAAGACAATGAAAATGCAAAAGAAACGGATCAGGTGAGCCATGACATTATCATTTCTTTCTATCTGTGGCTACTGCAAGGCCCTTCTTCAGGACTAATGACCCGTGCAGGGTGGCTCCCCCCCTCCCTCCCCCTACAAACATCACCTGCAGCCCTTTAACCTGCAGCTGGCTGAAGAAGGTCTACAACAACTGTTGGAGGATGTGGAAAAAAAGTATCAGCAGTAAAGTGACGACAGCCGGCTGTTTTCAGATTTACACAAACACAATGTAACCTTTAAAATGATGAACATTATATTTGTTTTGTGAATTATTTGTAAAGTGACTGCATGTGTGAGAGGACCTGAAAAGCATCAAATGGAGAGACCGGCAGTGCAAACAGATATGTGTGTGTGTTTGTTTGTGTGTGCGTGTATGTGTGTGTAGATTTGTGTGTGATAAGGTCTCCTGCCTGCAGGTTTTTCCAGGCTTCAATAAAAAGACAGCAGATGCTCACAATTACTGACATGCACACACACAGGTCAGAGGGTGTATCATGTGTGTGTGTGTGTGTATGTCCATGTAGTCTGTTTTTTTCAGAATAACAGAGCATCAACCTCCTCCCTTCTTCTGTTCTTCCACGTTTCCTTGTCTCCTTTCCTCTCTCCTCCCCAACATATTGTTGGTCCGTTAGCAGCTGAAGGAACCAGAACAAGAGCATCACTAATCCAGGTAGGAGCCACTTTTCACCAGCTGTCTGTGAATAACTGAAGCAAGTTTTATTTTGTCATTTAAATTCTGCTTTAAAAGTTGCCGTGAATCCATCAGGTTTTAAAATTCATTAATTCTTATATAAGGTGAGTCTTATTTCAGCTTTTTTTCCAAAGTGTTTATTATATATATATATTTAAATGTAATATATTTATTTATATGTATATATTTTTGATGCATTATATAAAAATATTTTTTTTAAGTTAAATGTCAGATAAATTACAAGTTCAACATTCACATTTTTCAGTTTTTATTTCCATTTGTCAATTCTTTCAATTAAGAAATTGCTACCTATTGAATTTAATTCAACCCTCTAAGTCTAAAGTCATATTGGTTAGATTAAACTGATGATTTATTAACCTTTTCCTCATAATTCAATGTGACAAGATAGAAAGAAGATAAGCTTAGTTTGAGATTTATTTAATGTTATTTTATCGTGTTCTTTATGGTTTTATTGTCTATTTCTTTAGAGTTATTTCTTTTTTCATCTTCATTTTGACTTTCAGGTTAGTTTTATATCATTTTTTTTTAAGTGACAAGAGAGACACGATTATAATAGAAATCACAAAAATATAAATGGTATCCAATATAAAGCTGAAGATGATTTGCAGAGTTAGTGATGTTCTGCTGGGCTGTTCTTTCTGTTGTGTTAAACTAAAGATTCAGAAACAAAATTACATTTCAGATCAATGTTCCATCGAACAGGAGAGAGAGTGTGTGATTGACAGAGATAACAGAATGAAAGGTGGTGTGTGTGTGTGTGTGTGTGTGTGTGTGTGTGTGAGTGAGAGAGATAACTGTATTAGTGAGGGAGGAAAGAGCTTCTAAACCAATCAGCAGTCAGAACAGACGAGCAGTAAAGAGCCGGTCAGCCTAAGTTCAAGCTAGAAAGAAAATCAGAAAACATTTTTATTCACAATTGCTAATTGCTTTTATCAAATGGTTACTAAGTATACCTGGCAATTCTTTATTGGAAAAAAAACAAAGCAGCAACATTTTTTATTATTTATTGATACAAATGAATATTCTTTGTTCAGCTTAGCAATGTAGCTATTCAGCAACATCTTAATCAGTTAGCTAACGAACAATGCTAACTCACGATGGATCCTTGGGGTGGTTGAGTTTGTGAACTCACAATAGTAGAGGTATAAAACTGTATAAATAACAAAAGGAATGTCCTCTGTGTTTTTGTTTGCAGGAGTATATTAAAATATGTAATTGAAATGCTCAACATCTGCGAGCATTGACAACAAGGTCAGTATAGCCTGAAATCTGCAAAAGTTTAAAAATCTCTCTGTTTCTGGGATTCTAAAACACCAGATACTTGAAGACACCTGGGTTGCGTTCGGATAATCCAAAAATCAGCTCCTAAATTCTAACCCTATCTCCTATTCCTTGACCTCTGAGTGAAACGTCACAGGGTTAAGGGATAGTGGATAGGAGAATTCAAAAGGACTTAGGAGAAGAGAACGCGGTACTTTAGAGAATCCGAATGCACTTTCACTATCTGACGTGTTTATGATGCGCCAGCGGACGTCATGAATGTGCGTCTGCTGCTGCTGTGGGGAAACTATGGAAACTACAGTTTTCTATAGAGCGGACTACAACATGGATGTTTAATAAGAACGAGGGACTACTGTAAACTCATCTAGAGACTCTGCACCGTGCTCTGATGCTGTTGCTTTATGCTTTATGAACGCTGACAACAGAGAAACATATTCTTCATGACCAAAGTTGGAATTGAAATAAAAAAGGAAAGTGAAACTTATGCTCGTCACCCTCTCCCTCCGGTCCACATTAATACAAATGATCCCAGTATGATTGTATGAAAATATCTTAAAATAAATACAAATGTATTTATTATAAACGTTAGTCCTTACCATCTATCACTGTGTATATCACCATTCAAACATCTTTTAAAAGTTGAACAAACCCCACACAGCTCAGTAAAGACTGTGAGATGTTGACTTTATTTGATCATTTCAGTAAAAACTAACGTTCATATTTCTCTTTTTGATTATAATACTGATGAACGTTCAGAACAAAGCACTTTGGCAACTTACCACATACGTTTTAAAATGCTTAATATGCACCGTAACTTTCATGATATAATTTCTTGGTCATAATCGGTTGTTTCCGTGAACGGTCGACTGTTGTGTGACGCAAATGCTGCGGCTGCAATGCATTGTGGGGCAGCATTTTCTCCTCTCCTTTCGGTTAGGGAGGTCCAGTGGTTCCTAAGCTAAAGGAGGTTATAAAGGAAGTTTGAAACCTCCTTTCCTATCATCTAGAGAATTGGAACGGCACTTATCATGGCTGCCAGTGACGTACTTCCGGGTCATTTCACTCGGATGTAGTCTCTACAGCAGTGGTCTCCAACACGTCGATCGGACAGCTTTTCAGTAGCTCGCAGCTCGCGGTTATTAGAGATGGCAAATCCGGATCATTTTATGGACTCGGAGTCTTCTGAGTCAATCATTGAAGAGATCCGGATCATACGAGTCATTTGAGTCATTTGAGTCATATGAGTCAGCATGACCAACACCGTAGAAATCCTACCGGTGAAACCGAAAAGTTGTTGCATTTAACCAGCATATTAAACTAACGTTACATTAACCTCCGCTACACAGTGTCTTTTGCTTTAATAAAACATGTGTGTGTGTGTGCATTTTAAAAAATAAGTGTTTTGCATTATATGTATATAGTTATTTTAATATGTTCCTGTACTTAAGCTAATTTTGCACAATTGTGTTTTCATTTAATAATAATAATAATAATAATAATAATAATAATAATAATAATAATAATAATAATAATAATAATAATAATAATTGTATAATTACATTTTATATATTCTAACTGTTTTGCAATTTTCTATCATTTGTTTCTTTTTGTGTGCCATGTTCAAAATAAACGAGTTTCCAAGTAAGATCCTTATTGGAAATGCAGATATTATTACAGGAGACTGTTGCACAACATGACCATTTTGTTAGAAGTCTACACTGAAACTTAATTTAGAGCCGGAAAAATCGCGGGATCCGTGAATCCAGGTCAATGATCGAGAGAGACCAGTAGCCTACGAGGACTCAGAGCCGTAACATATAGCAGGCAGCAGATCCAGAGATCCAGCAGACTCGTCCCCATGCACGAATCTACAGCAGACTCAGCCCCTCCTCCGGCTCGCACGGCTCCCGCGAGTCCCACGGCTCCCGCGAGTCCCACGGCTCCCGCGAGTCCCACGGCTCCCGCGAGTCCCACGGCTCCCGCGAGTCCCACGGCTCCCTCGACAAGTCGCAGCAGACTCAGAGATTTGCGGACTCACGGCTCACTCACGGCTCACGGCTCACTCACGGCTCACGGCTCACTCACGGCTCCCGCGAGTCCAACGACTCACGGCTCACTCACGGCTCACGGGACTCTCGCGGGAGCCGGAGGAGGGGCTGAATTTGCTGTTGATTCGTGCATGGCGACGAGTCTGCTGGATCTCTGGATACAACAACGTTGTAATGTGATTGTACACGTTATAAAGAGAGTAAAGAGTGACGCAATTTATAGTTTTAATTGTTACGTCACATCAGGTGTAGGACTCAAAGGACTCGGGTTAATCGAGAGGGAGACTCGTCACGACCGGCTCATTACTAGGATCCGGGTTAATGATCCGGATGAATCATGACTCGCCCATCTCTAGCGGTTATATCCGAGGGATGAAACCCTCTTTAATGGTCACACATGCGGAGCACACAGCACACACAGTGACATTTGGCCTCTGCTTTTAACCCATCCTAGTACCAGGAGTCTAGTACACTCTAAAAACAAATGCTTTGGCTCAACAAAGAAAATCAACGCAACAGTTTGCATCGATGTTTATTGAGTTAAGACAACTTCTAATGAAATTGTCTTAAAGCAACAAAGTTATGTGAGTTAGGGGAGAAGGCTTTTCCTCTACAATCAGAGGTGTTTTTAATTACCACTTACTTAATAATTGGTAGCATAAACACAAGTTTTGAAGTTGATTAGTCAAAAGATCAAGTTGTTCCGACTAGTTTTACCACATTATTTAAAATAAATGTCAAGATGTACTTAATTACCCTCATTCGGGATATACGTTTTTAAGTTGACAACCATTTATAAATTAAGTTGCTCCAAATATATTGTATTCAATAGTTGTTGTTTTTTTAGCTTGTTCATGTTTTTGCCTTTAAAGAAAGAAATTAATTGATTCCACAACAAAAATATTAGTTAATTCACTTTTTATTTTGAACTGCTGTTGTTTATTTCAATGATGTTTCAATCAGGAGTGACTTCATTTTGTTTGAACATTTATTGTCATATGATAAATGTGAAGTGTTTGGCGATTAGACCCCGATCCTGAAATGGTATATCTAAAGGGGGAAATGCAGCCGTGAGCATATAGGGAACCCCCCGGGGTCTAGACACTGGTGATGATGCTGAAGATCTGGATTTGATGAGGAGATGGGATGAAGAGGTGATGTGATGAGGTCTTTGGATTAGCTCTCCTGGCACTGGATGTGAAAGGAGGTAAATGTGGAGGAGGCAGGCGGCAGCATGAACACCTGAAATCACAGCTGACTGCAGGAAAGAGGAGAACCATTTTATAGTGTGGCTGCAGCACGTTGATTGGCTGCTGGAGAATGAGATGAAATGTAATAGGTTAAAGAGAACGCCTGTGATGAGCTGATTATATGCAGCTGCAGAGTGAATGTATATACACCCAGTCTTCCTGAAAGAACTTGCGCTGAGCTTCATTTAAATCTTGAAAAAAAAGATAAATAACACAAATTTAAATTGCCCCACAAATAATAAATAAACGCATTAGCCATATTACCATGGGACATGGGGACACAGCTAATACATGCTGCCATCACAACGAAGTTAGAGGCCTTTGCATATTTAAAACCAGTGCCAAATCTGTAAAATCTGTAAAGGTTTTGTAAAACTACAGAAACAAACTCTCAATGGCCATCAGTCTGCAGATCACACACATCCATTTTACAAAAGATGTAACTGCCGACAGTCATTATTTCAAACAGTATGAACACATTTAATGCAGAATGCTCATTAATTTGTTTCCCTCGACCACGATGGTTGCCATCGTATGGTCAGATCCTGGGGTGGACCGGTCACTGATGAAGGTGATATTCATGTCCTTTTGAAGCACATTAAATAATAGGTTAGCGCATAAGAGATAATGAATTAGGTAACTGCATACTTTTTAAACTGTAACTCTTAGCTAATTCAGAGCCATTATTACCAGCTGCTAAAGCAACGCTGGTATTGTTTTCACCTATTGAGTCTGCGTGTGTGTCGTCATGGCAATGTGGTCCTGAAGACACACAGAGGTGCTTTTGAGTACTTTGCCTAGTGTTTAAATGCATGTGGACAGATTTTGTAAATCACAACCGTGCGAGTTTTAGTGTATCTTCTCATCTTTTTTGCAGGTTCCATATAATATGTGAACTGGTTAAGTGAAGAGCAGAAGCCACTTTTCAAATGTTACACAATCCTTTTCCCATGCCATTGCTGTCAACACCTATCCATGCTGAACGTTGCTAAGATATTATTGATGGGGGTGTGGCCAAAAGTGCAATATGCTTCAAAATGTAACTGTAGCAGTGCTTTTGTCCTGTTATCCACTGTGCCCATGGATTTTATGTTATTTCAAGATTTTGAATTACGTCGCTAAACACCTTGAAAAGGTCCTCTTCCTTTTCTCCAAGGTACACGACAAGGCAGCGGATGGCTATAGTTCTCTGCGTACTTCAATTGTATTGTGCTATTTTTGAGAAATGACCTAAATGAATATATTCTGAATGGGTGACTGCCAACAACTTGCATTTCAATGACAACTCTAAATAACGATCCTACCTCAAGAAGCATGTCCTTGATCTGCTTCACGAGATTCATTTTGAATAAAAAGCGATATCACAATAGTAACCAAAGTATTTGTACTCTCACAGTAGCCTCTACCACTTTGTATCCTCTCACAGAACTATTCACAGTTCAAAGGCTGCTAATGTTGGTCAAACAGCAATTTGCCTATACAGTGCAACTACAAGGCCATCTACTCTATTTGAATGACAAAAGATGACACTCACCTTAAAATGTCCTTTGTATAGTATTTCTATTTGTCTTAACTGTCGGAACTTGTCCAGGCCTGTTAAGTGGGAGTGGACTTGAACTCCTTAACTCAAGGTGTAGAACAATTAAGTTATCAAGCCAATTGCATTACTTACTACAACTTGAATTTTGTTTTAAGTCAATTAACGCAGAAATCAGAGTTCAAATTACACACAATATTAAGTTGATGTAATTATTACGTCAACACAACTTATAAATGAATGTTTGCAACTTAAAATGTTTTGCAACCATGCATTTAATTAAGTGGAGGTGAAAGGTCCCCTGAATTACTTTTTAGAGTGTATAGGAGCAGTGGGCAGCTATTGCACAGCGCCTGGGGAGCAATGGGAGTGAGGGGGGAAGGGGGGTGTCTGGTGCCTTGCTCAAGGGCACCACGGAAGGGCAGGAGGTGAACTGGGACTTCTCCAAGTAGCAGTCCACACTCCATATTAGGTCGGGGACTTGAACCGGCGACCCTTCAGCTCCCAGTCCAAGCCCCAACTGACTGAGCCACTGCCGTCTGTTTTTCTGACATGAATGTTATGAAATCTAAATACAGAACAAGACTGATGAACATTTAAATGACTCTATTAGAGTGGGTACCAGTGGCGGCGCTAGGGGGTGGCTACTTGGGCTCAAGTCCCGGATGTTTTCTGAAAAGCCCCGGATGTTTCACTTTTTTTTTAAAAACGTCTCGGGAGTAATGTGCAGTACCGGAGTCCACCAGAGAGGCATCCGCTGCAGGACATTAGCCTGCGTACTGCGTAGCCTGCCCTGAAGTAGAAGTGATCCTTCCTAGTGCCTAACGAGTTTTAAGCTAATAGCCTATACAGTTATGGATATTAGAAAGTTATTGTCATTGAAGCAGGCGCCACAAGCTGCAGCAGTATCAGCAGCTGACAACAATGTCATCACCAGCAGTGAAGAAATGGATAATGTTTCAGGTTTGTGAATCCAATGGTGATATCTGCACTCTGGCTGACTGAGTAAGAAGTGAAAAAGAGTGATGTGACGTTAATGTTATAGCTAGTAAACATGGAGTAACCACACTAAGTATACCCTTATGTTAGTATGTATACAGAACATGACTAAAAATTATCCTAAGATGTAACGTTAACCCTTCATACCTCAGTCTACTTTTAAGACACTAAAATAACGTATTCCATTTTTTATTTGGTTTTCGCGCGTGGAATTATACCGGCTCTCGTTTCAGTACACATAACAACGGAACTGACAGGCAACCCTCTGAATCAGACTCCGATTGGCTGTGACTGCATCCACTCAGAGTGTCCGATTCAGAAACGTGACTCTTACACATTTTTTACGTCACAAATAAAGATGGTGGATGAGAATAGATCTATAAAACGATAAGCAATGCGCCAGAATCAAGGTGAGACTATCCGCATCCTTTAAAACTCTACGCACATTCGTTTCACCTTAATAAGTAAACGACTATTTGAGTGAGTTAAGGCATTAGTTTGCTTCATTAAAGGGTGTTAATGAGTGTTCTCCAGTGCCTTTTGTCCGCTTTAAGGTGTTATTAAGGTAGGGTTAATGTTGCTCTCAAAGTGCACCAGATTGATGCTTTCAACTTCAATATTTAAAAAAAAATCTTCCCGGGGGACCATGCCCCCGGACCCCCCGAGAGGAGGCAACGACCCCCCTAAAGGATGTTCGGTCCACCCCCAGGCAGGGGTAGCACTGTACCCCTGCACCCCCCCCCCCAACAACTCCTGGGCTAAGCCCCGGATCTCCTACAATCCTAAATCCACCACTGGTGGGTACGCTCCAGCATACACCTCTGGTGGACTCCATGCAGTGCCTGTCATCTCACTGACTGTAAAAAAGATGTGCCATGTGATGCTTGTAAGGTGGTGATTAAGGTGATGTATTGTAGGCCATAATAAGAAGTGCATTTTTTTCTTCGACATTTATGTGAATTTTCAGTGAAGTACTTACTATGTGGGCCATAATAATATGTGAGAAATTGTCGTTTTCTTGGACCTTGATGTGAAGTTAAGATTTTTGATAAGCTTTGGGTATTGCAATTTCACACGTGTACAAAAGTAGCTTAATTCAACTGATGAGTGCTATGTGAATAAATGTAAGCGATGTGATGCAAGTAGCTCTTGGCCACTTTCATTTTTTCAAAGGAGCTCTCAGATGAAGAAAGGTTGGAGACCCCTGTTTTACAGTGATGCTAACATTGTGTGTTAGCATGCTAATATCAGTTAATAATCGGTAAACACAAAATAGGCTTAAAGCTGAGGCTGATCTTTTGTTCTACAGGTATTTGCCCGTAAACCAAGGGGTGTTGAAAACATAAATATTATTGACCTATAATGGCGCTAAATGAAAAGTTATCACAACTACTGCCGTGCTTGTCGTAATGTGCTCT
The DNA here is from genome assembly GCF_902827175.1 of Gymnodraco acuticeps. Taxonomy (NCBI): domain Eukaryota; kingdom Metazoa; phylum Chordata; class Actinopteri; order Perciformes; family Bathydraconidae; genus Gymnodraco; species Gymnodraco acuticeps. Next base: position 214,765 of record NW_022991761.1, on the reverse strand, counting down.
GAAGAAAATGACTGCGAGCTGCTGAACATGGATGTAAACAGTGTGGGCTTTATGGAATAAAAAAAATGCTATGCATTCAATGCAGGGACACAAACATTGACAAAGAAATGGCAGCATAATCAATATCTAAATGTGAGCCGCTCTATTGAAATCAGTCGGAAATGGCAACGGCTCATTTCAAAATAAACGTGTAAGAAACTAGTTTTTCGGGGTTCGGGTGTTTTGTTTGATTTTAAACAAACAAAGTCTTGGCTTTCAGAATATGAAACTTTTATTTCCAAAATCACACGATAAATATATTTTTGAAGCTTGTAAAGGGAAGATGATAGGCACTTCTCACTCGCCACTCTGCTCTTCCGCAGCGCAGCTCCCCCTCCCTCCGGCTGAAATTATGAATGTAAGGCGTATAGTAATCATAGACAGTGGCGTTTCTATATGTGCAAAAGTGGTGGGGCACAAAAAACTTAGATGTCTATATATAAGCTTCTGCAGAGAGGTTCATGGCTGGCGAGGCACTGGCTCTGACTCTTCAGGTTTACAAATATTATATTTTGACCTAAATCAAAATATAATATTATTTTCAAAACCTTTTTTTGTCTGATAATTCAATTAATTTTAACAGACAGTTCAACAGAAGGATACCCAAAAAATGTAATTTTATCATTTAAATATTGAATTGTTTTCTCTTAAGATCCCATTTTCAATAAAATTGTGGTCTTACCTTGAAGATGAAGTCCATTTGCCTGTCCTTCTGGACAAAAATCTCTATTACTTTTTTGTAAAAGTCCTCCCTATCTTCTTGTAGTTTCAAAAGTCTATCATAAATCTAATCGATAGATTTATGATTCGAAAATGATAAAAGTAGGATATTATCTGGCTGAACAAAACGTGCATTTATCTAACAGGTACGTTTCCCACAGATCTTATTTTGAGCTATTTTCTAAAATCCTATGGAGAAATCTCATTGCTTTTTTGTGGAGGGAAGCCATGCGCAGCTTACTTCCTGGTTTTAGGATGCGTCTCTCTCCTCCTCTTCACACACCACACTTTTCGCGGCACACGTACTTACTGCCAATCAGTTCTGAATTATGTGAGATGACGTATGGTGGGGATGGCAGCACTATGCCCCTATGGTCATTATTTTTTGCCACACACATTAAATAGGAAAATACTCTGAGCATGCGCAGTGTAGTTTTTACAGTCACCGTTCACTTAGACAGTGAGAGGGAGGGGCAGGATCGGGTTTTGTTCCACATGGCTCTAAACAGCTCAATAGGCACACACTGTATACACTAATTAGAAGAACACATACTAAAACAGCAATGTACAGACGAATCAGATGATTAAACATGATCTTAAAATATATTTTATATATATTTTAATTTATTTTTTGCATTTTGTTGTAATCATTATTTTAATACTTTCTGCCCCTAATGACCAGTCACCACTAATCATAGATAACACGCAGGGTCCGTTACAGTTTGTTTTCTTCTGATTTCAATTAAACAAAGTCTTGGCTTTCAGAATATTAAACTTGTTTCGGCAAATTCAGATGATAAATACAGCTTTGAAGCTTGTAACGGTATAATTACAAGCGGAGAACGGAGTAACTTCACGTCACTGCAGGCATAACAACAGCCGGTGTTTCTCGTGAGGATTTTCCCCAGGAAACAAACACAATACACACAAACGCAAAAATACACAAACACACACGTATACACATGTGGCAGTGGTTCTCAACTGGTGGGTCGCGGACCCGTTTCGAGTGGGTCGCAGATGTGTGAGTGAAGAAAAAAAAAATTGGGAAAAAAAATTAATTGTAATTTTCTTATTTTGGGGGAAAAGTCAAACTTTTATTTTGAAGGCCCGATTTTCTAACGCTTTGCAAGCAGTCGGCGTTGGACTGGAAGTACCGTAGACCATAAACGGTTTTGAAAACTTCTGTCACATAGTGATCATCATCTCAATAAAATATCTTTGCTGATGTTTTTTCGAGTCTTCTGGCCAATCAGAATCAAGATTGTTGCCGGAAGTCCCCACGTAGAATAATTTAGCGGTAGAACTCTTCTTTATACATCCATGGGTACAACTTTAGATAAAAATGAACACATACTGAAATATGACCCCCGGTTTGATGATTGACAGGTCACAGAACAATGGGAGCTATCTACTCTTACCCACAATTTAAAGTAAGTCACACAGACTATCTCCTCTTTACTCTTCTCTCTGAGTGGAGCAGCAAGCTGTCAGAACAAAGTAAAAAACAAACAATGGCATAACATATTATTAATATGTCGGGTAGTAATAGATTTATTTATTTTCTTCTCAGAGTGTACCAGAATGCATAGTTTATTTTAGTATTTCTAAAAATCTCCTGGGGGAGAATCCCCCCCGACCCCCCTACTGGGGTTGGGTTTTCAGCATGTGTGCCTTTTTATATAGTTCAGCTTTGATTCCATCATCTCATTAAACCTTTTTAAAAAGCATACTTTAGTTCTGTGAAGGGATATATGCACTGTACTTCACTTTTATTAATATTGTATGCTGAAAAGCGTATATATTACAGCACGTTTTGTTGAATAGATTTGAGTGCTTCAAAATGTTGGGTCGCGATGTATTGACCAAGTAAAAAGTGGGTCCCGACACACACACACACACACACACACACACACACACACACACACACACACACACACACACACACACACACACACACACACACACACACACACACACACACACACACACACACACACACACACACACACACACACACACACACACACACACACACACACACACACACACACACACACACACACACACACACACACACCACACACACACACACACCACACACACACACACTCACGAGCTTCCCCCAGACCAGTAATCCAAACGAAAATATCTTCCCTCCGTAGTATTTTGATCATTTGCTCCGCTAATAATCAATCAGATCTGAAGAAACACACTCCTCAATGTCAGTCTTGGTACTTTATTGACAAAGATGACGACACCCTGAAATAGAGCAATGCCGCAGGATAAGCTGATAAAGTATAACATGAACAATACACATATATTCACATACATATATTAAAGACACACTAAACGGTAGTGGAAACAGTCTTACATGTGTGAGTGGACGAACGTCTCAACCCGAGGCGGAGTGAATGAATAACATGTGGGCTAACATGGCCGCTATGCAGTACCGGGTCAAAGCACGGCATATCCGGGCAGCGACAGCAGTGACGCTGCCCTCTAGTGGCCGGCGATACACTCTTCATCCCCCCCAGACCGGAGAACTATGGGCCGGAATAGGTTAACGGTCTAAATCCAGCTGCCGGACTCGGGCTCGTACCGTGCAGGCGGCCTTCTCACGCGGCCTGGCCGAGTAGGCTGGGGTAGCATCGGCGGCGACTGCGGCACCGGAGCGCCCAGGACGGCACCTGTAGGAACGGTGAGGTTAGAGGATGCTTCGCCAGCAGGTGCCGGTGGGGGAGCGCCCCTATCCGAGTCGCGGGGTCCAACAGCCGGCCGCTGAGCGATCCCTTGGGGCGTCGCCCAGACCGGGTGGACAGGTGGGGCCTGATGGCCCAGGGCAGCGGGCGGCGGCAAGGGCGCAGCCGGCTGTTCACGGGCGCAGGGTGTGGCCGGCGTATAGACCCGGAGGAAGCGCCGGTTGCGCAGTGTCAGACGTCCCGAACCGTCAACCCTGATCCGATACTGGTCGTGGCCTGGCGACTCCACCACGATCCCTGACCTGTCCCATTTGTTGGGGCTCGGGCCTTGCTGGTTCTGGAGTAATACTCTTTCGCCGAGTGCCAATGGGCGGAGCGGTCTTGAGTGAGTCCCCAGGGACTCGGTGGTACGGGACATACGGGTCCGAAGGGCGTCCTCCTTCGCCGCCCATGCCTCGCGCCATAGCAGGCGGATGTGCGGGTTCGAGAACTTCTCGAGGCGGTTCACGAAGGAGGCGGCCGAAGATGATCTGCGCTGGCGAGAGGTTGCAGTCGGGGTCAGGTGTGTTTCGCAACTGCAGCATAGCACGCAGGAAGCGGTCCTGATCAAGGCCGCCCGACGGGCCGGTGTTGGACATCAGGAGGCGCTTAGCGGTCTTAACCGCAACTTCTGCCCTCCCATTCGACTGCGGGAAGCTGACGGACGACACCCGGTGTTTGACGTGCCATAAGCGGAGGAAGTCCTCAGTGTGGCTCGCCTTGAATTCTGGACCACCGTCGCTCGAGAGCTCCTCCGGTACGCCGAAGGTGGCGAAGAACGAACGGAGGTGTTGAACCAGGCCGGTTGAGCCCGCCAGGGCAGTACCTGCCGTAGAGCTCAGGACCTCTACCCAGCCCGAGAGGCGGTCCCCGACAACTAGGTAGTGGCGGCCCCCATAGTCGAAGAAGTCAGCGAACACCGCTTCGAATGGCGTGGACGGGGGTGAGGACGGCAGGGGGGGTGTAGCCGCCTGTGACGGAGCATTGCGGTTGCAGTCTGCACATCCGTCCCTTGTGGCCTGAATGTCCCCGGACATCCCGGGCCAGTAAACTATGGCTCGGGCATGCTGCCCCATCGCTGAGGTTCCCTGGTGAGCGGCATGGAGATGCTGAAGGGGGGACCACAACGCGGTCCCGATAGAGCAGGACGCCGTCCTGTGCGTAGATGGACTCACAGACCGGGGACAGACTCGCCAGGGCAGGGTCATTCACATCAATCCCACCCTCCTGCTCGATGAGTTGGAGGAGGTGGCCGAGGCATCCGTCAGCCGCTGTCTCCCGTGCGAGGAGGGGCCAAGAGACGGCTCCGAGCTCCCGTGCGTCGTCGCGGATGGAGGCCATGAGTGCTGACTCCACGGCGTCAGGCCCGCTCGGCGGCCCCAATGAGAGGCCGTTTGCTGAGCCCGAGGGGGAAGGATGCCTCGACGTGGCATCAGCGTCATAGTTGCTCTTGCCGGGTAGATGCACAATGTCAAAGCGCCATGGGAGGGTGCGCTGCTTGAGTCTGAACAGGCGCGAGTTTGTGATCTCATCCAGCGTACGGTCGCCAAAGATCTTCACCAACGGCTTATGGTCGGTGACCACGACGATGGTTGTCGGACCCCTGCGTGAAGTACCGCGTCTGTTCCAGACCCCAGGCCACAGCTAGGGCCTCTCCCTCGACGGCCGCATAGCGCTGCTCCGCAGGGGACAGGAAACGCGAGCCCGCGAGGGTGATCCTCCATCCACCTGGGCAGCAGTCCGGTATGCCCGAGGTACAGTGACAGTGTTGCTGGAGCAGGAAGTAGCCTACGCCATGCATGGACCAGTCGGGGCGGAGGCAGGTACGCTTCTGCATGTCGTAGATCTCCACGCCCTCACGGATGGCCTCCATTATGGCATGCTTAGACGCCTGGAAGGCCTCCTCCAGAACGGGGGACCATAGGAACACACAGCGTGGGCTGAGGAACGGCTTAAATGGGGCCATCGTGTCACGCAACTGGGCATAGTTGGCCACCTGGTTGACAAGGCCGAACCAACTCCTGATGTCTGTCGTGGAGCCAGGGGTGGGGAAGTCACGGATGTCGTCCAAGTATTTCGGGAGCGGTTCGATGGTAGATTCCGACACCCTGAAGCCAGCGAAATCGACGCACCTCTCTGCGAACTGGAACTTGTCTGAGTTCAACACGATACCCGACCGGCCGACACGCGTCAGGAAGTCGATGGTCCTCCACCAGTGCTGCTCCAGGTCGGTGTCATAGTGGATGGTGTCATCCACGCAACGTTCCTTGCGTTCATAGTCCGAGAGGACGGCATCAAACCGACGGTTGTAGCCATCCCCTGATGACAGGAAGCCCTGTCGTGCCCTGGTGTAGCGCCAACGGCCGAAGGGTGTGATGAAGGTAGTGAGGTGGCGATCCGACTCACGCAGGGGGACACTGTGGTAGCCGTTCCAGGCGTCTGTGACGGTCTTCCAGGTGCCCTTCGGGAGGCGGCGTGCAAGGTGGAACGGGGACTCAGTGGCGAAGGTCTCACGTTGGCAGAACTTGTTAAGGGGGAGAGGTCCACGGTCCTACATGGGGAACCGTCGTGCTTCCGAGTGACTACCATACGATGGCACCACGTCACAGGCTCGCCGTATGGCACACGTTCAATGACCCCAAGGGCTTCGTCCCGCAGTAGGTCATCGTGGACCCTCCGTTGCCAGTGTAAAGGCACTGTAGCCGCGGTGTGACATGCCCTAGGCGTAGCTGCGGGGTCCACGTGCATCTCGATAGGTGGCCCCTCCATGCATGGTAGTGCTCGATGGGGGCAAGTATTGAACGTAGACGAGGCATATCTCCCGAGTAGCCAATCTTTCATCCTGATGTTGTTCTCTGGCTTACAGGGGAACGGCAGTGCTACGGGGCGCGCCGGGGGGACCGTGAGCTGAGGACATGTGCACTGGGTGTCCCGGGGGTCACCTGGCCCCACGCAGCCGCCGTTGGCTGACCTCGTCGCATTGACGGACAGGGGCAGGCCTGGCGTGTCAGCCGTGTCAGGGCTACGCCTGTCCTTGTGCCCCCCTGCAACGTCGTCCGATGGGAAGTTCACGGGCAAGAGGCCGAGGTTGAGCAATGACTCGTAGGAGAGGTACATTTTCCGGACCGAGCTGCTCACGTATACCATGGAACGGCAGGATGTGACACGCCCCCCGCTGCAGGTTGTCGAGAGCCTAGCAAAGAACGCTCCCTCGATGGATATAGGGGAGCGGTTGGCGGCTGACAGGCTGAGGCTGACGGGTCGCAGGTCGTCCCACGAGAAACCGCAGGCCAGGTACTCCTCCAGCGACCAAAGGTCCGACTGCGCGCCAGTGTCCGCGATGGCAGATATCCGAGCTCCGTCGGCCGTGCCCCGGTTGCCGGTGCCATCCCTCTGCCCGACTGGCATGTCCATCAAGACGGTGATTAATGCTCGGGGGTGGTCTCTCAGCCTGGCCCGTCTCCATTCGCCCTCGGAGAAGATGTGGTGCTTGAGTCTGATAGGTGCTTGCCTGTTGACACATCCGTGCGACGTATGGGCGCGGTGCCGGCGATGGCTCCTGTGACGTTGGCCAGGGCGGGCCCCGGCTTGCACCGACGAGACCTGGGAGACCGGCTCCGACCCCATGGCGGCCTGTTGACTGTCGGACGGCGGCTGTTGACGCCTCAGGACGTCAGGTGTCCCCAGCGTCTCGCGGCGTATGTCCGAGTCATAGATGCCATTGATCAGAACATCACGGATGATGTGGTCGGTATAGTCCACGTCCTTACCACACTCGCATACCGCGTTATATGCGCATGTCTCTGCTTTACCCCGCACTCTGGCAGCAAATGCACGGAATGTCTCATCGCGTTCCTGGCGGAACTGAAGTAGCTCGGTGCGCAGGACACATGTAGCGACTGGGATGACAGCTAGGGAACGCATGACGGTGATTAGGTCTGGCAAAGGTCCGGAAGCGGCGTCGGGGGCGGCTTTCAACAGGCTGTCTCCAAGTACAGACCCAGCACACTGAAACAGCTGGAAGGGGGCCTGGGCATCCCCTATGCCTGATCCGGCACGGAATACGTCCCAACGGCGGATAAACACGTTCCATTCCTCTATCGATACGCCTACATCCACTTTGGGCCGATCGAGTCTCGGGCCGTGAGGGGCTGGGGCCTGGGCTGGGGCCTGGGCTGGGGCCTGGGCTGGCGCGGCCATGACAGGCGCTGCGTGCTGGTGGCTAAATCCATGAATCGTCAGTATAGCAGTGACGAGTGCTTCGGATAAGTCTTGGGATTCAAACTCGCAGCTGGGGACAGGGCATCCAACAACGACCATGGTGTCGTCATGAAGAAACACACTCCTCAATGTCAGTCTTGGTACTTTATTGACAAAGATGACGACACCCTGAAATAGAGCAATGCCGCAGGATAAGCTGATAAAGTATAACATGAACAATACACATATATTCACATACATATATTAAAGACACACTAAACGGTATAGTGGAAACAGTCTTACATGTGTGAGTGGACGAACGTCTCAACCCGAGGCGGAGTGAATGAATAACATGTGGGCTAACATGGCCGCTATGCAGTACCGGGTCAAAGCACGGCATATCCGGGCAGCGACAGCAGTGACGCTGCCCTCTAGTGGCCGGCGATACACTCTTCAAGATCGATCCAGAGAAGAGGAAACTTTAAAGGCCTTTTTCTCAAAATGATGACTCGGTGACAGTCATTATATAATGTGACATATTTTGCTTAATATTTGGAGTACAAAAACAATCCTGATATCATTAGAACAGCCTGTCCTCCTACAAAAAACGACCATATAAGTCGATTGTTCAGCAGCTAAATACGACCCAGAGTCACGTTTTAAAGTGTAGCACCTCTAGTGGTCGTGTAAGAAACAACATGCTCCTGTCGATTGCAAACGCTCCGGAGGGTCGTTTATTCACAAATAACCCTCTCTGGTTTGGCCAGTGAAATGCTTTTTTATTAGATTTCTAGCGAGAAGTGTATATTGTACTTTTATAATCTACGTCCAGTGGATATGTAGGATCTACAGTTTGATAGATATACGAAGATGATTTGAGGTCTCGCCAGGAGAACGTGTACTGTATATGGGGCAGCTTCTATAGGCGCATTCACACCGCAGTACTTTTCCCACAAAGGTTCATGAGAACTTAGTTAATGAGAACTCTTTAGTTCTCATTAACTAAGTACAGATCGCGTTCACACCGGAATAAGTCCCTGGGGGAGGATTAGGCAAATGAAGCCGCTGACCTCACTTCTTCTTCTTCTGCTTTGGGTTTACTGGCCTTACTGGTTTACTTACTGGTTTACTGTTTACTGGTTTACAAACCACTTCACGGCGTATACTGCCACCCGAAGCCCCCGGACGGAAGTCCCCGGAGTTGGGGACTGGCTTCAGTAGAAGCTGCTGGGACTCCCAGCAGCTTCTACTGAAGCCTTCCGAGTAAATCGCCAGAACGCCGACACCTCCTCATTTCCACCGCTCCCATGTTTTATTTTGTGTTGCCATAAGTTAGTCTCTCTGCGTTTCTGCGCTGGGCTAATGCTAATGCTAATAATGTTAATGCGAGGATAATAAAATGGCGGCTTCACAAAACTTTTTGGGAGTTTTACGGGGCGTGGTTTGCAATCCGCCCAGCCAATCAGACATAGGAACCTTTTTCTCCCACGAAAGTCCCTGCTCTCTAGCAGGGACTGAAAAGGGGGTAAAAAGGTTCTCATGAACTAATTTTAGTACCGGCTCTTTTTGGTGTGAGCGCGACAAAAGAGTTATCATGAACTAAGTTCTCATGAACCTTTGTGGGAAAAGTATTGCGGTGTGAATGCGCCTCATGTAAAGTTAGCGTGGGTGAAAACAGTATTTCCGGTCTCGAAGTTTTCATAATAAAACCGGAAGTATTCCCCACTGTCAAATGATTACACAGTGATATCTCCAGCGACAAGGTTACGCCGAGTGTCAAACAGCTCTTTGAAATGGAATGGAACCACGCCAGACTTTCCAAAACTGGACTTGGACGGGTCCAGCCCAGCCCTCCCCCCCAGAATTACACATGCTGGATATTGTGTGTTTCGCAACATGTTCTATGGCACGTCTCTACTGGGAATTGTAGTTTTAAAAGACGTTTTCGTATTTCCCACAATTAGAAGTTGCCAGTATTAAACTGTATACATCCCTGGATGTTTAGGGGATACGAAACATATTGGTGTTATCAAATTTAAAACATATAATTAATACATGGGTGACAATTGCTTGTGTCCATAATGGGCAGCATTAATATACCCACATGACAGCTAAGGTCAGATGAGCTTTATTTAACAGCTGGTCTTATGTCTGTGTCCCCTCCTGTTGTTAATCGATAAGCCTGAAACATGCACTTGTCAAGGTTCAGATGCACATTTAGCAAATATGGCAGTAGCCATCGATCATCTTAAGATAAGATACTTTATTGATCCCAAGTTGGGAAATGTTTTTGTTACAGCAGCATGTACTACTTTGTTCTACTCCACTACAATTCAGAGGTTAACCTGGTATTTTTACTCTACTACATTTATTTTTGTTACTTTGCAGATTCTGATTAATCATGTGAAAAATAAACAACCCTTAAATCAGACTTTAGTTACACCTGAGTAAAATTCAGCCTTATCAGTTTGTCTGTTTTGCACATCCTCCTGTTAATATCTTTGGACGTCCTGCACTAAACTGTTTTATTGTAGAGATCACTACAGTATCTTCTTGATATTTTCTATTCTATATTTCTATCATTGACCCCTATTTTGTATGTAGGCTACTCTTAATATTTAAATGTTTTCATCAAATATAACTTATTCAACAACTAAATTCAATAACGTGCTTTAAGGTGCGGTTTAGACCAGTGGTCTAGTTAATAAAACATAATAATATCAAACATAATATGACTATTCACTTTATTGTGAAATTAAAACAGAACGGTAAAGGAAAATACAGTTTCAGTCTCTCGATGTGAAGCTTATGCATTGTACCATGAACTTGTATAGACCTGTAACAGTCAACTGCATGAGGAGTTGGAAAGATAGTTCAGAAAATCAGTAATATCTTTAAAAACTACAAAAAAGTCCCTTTCTATCAGCTGTGCACCATTATGGTGTAAATACCATAGGGTAAATACAGACTATCTACTAATTGAATCAAATATAAAAGTCAGCCGAATTAGTGTTGATACTGCAAGGAGACGTATTGTGTGAAAATAAATGGAAGATGTTGTTTAATTGTTGATATATTTATGGTCCACGTCACGTATTCAGTTTTGGCGGCATCTCTTCCAGTTTGTCAAAAGGTCTTCTGATCAGGGCTCTATAAATACATATCTACGGCAGATATGTAATATTTAATGCAGCCGAACCATGTATTACAATGCCGTTATGTGACTTTCAAAGAGAAAAGCAAGAACACTCGGAATAAAGTGTTATTTTTATTTTTTAAATGTTTTCCGATTTCCTATCACATAAACACCATATCCCGACGTGCATTGCGGCGTGATTTTAGCCTATCAAAACCTCTGAAAAAATAAATGTGTCTCAGAATCGAAAGAGAAAAACCTATGGGAAAAACACAAAAACATTGTACACAATTTAAACCAATTAATGTCGTATAATTAACTAGGATAAACTGATGTTTTTTAGTGGATGAGTACTGCAGATATCACTGTTAAATCATTTGATCATTGGTTTTATTATGAAAACGTCGAGATCGGAAATACTGTTTTCAACCCGTAACTTTACATGGAGGCTGCCGCATATACACTGACGAAACCTCAAATCATCTTCGTAATATCTATCAAACTATAGATCCTACATATCGACTGGACGTGGATTCTAAAAGTACAATATTTACTTCTCGCCAGAAATCTAATCAAAAAGCGTTTTAATGGCCAAACTATCCTACAATTTAGGATTGTACAGAGAGGGTTATTTGTGAATAAACGACCCTCTGTAACGTTTGCATTCAACGGGAGCACTAGAGGCCGACAACTTTGAAACGTAATTATAGGTCGTATTAAGCGCTTGAACAAACGACATATTTGGTCGTAATAAGGGCTTGAACAATCGACCCATTTGGTCGTAGGCCTATGAGTTGGAGGACTTGTTGCATTAGAAAGCTAGGAATCTCCTCTTTCCAACAGTGTATACAACTCAAAATGTGTCTTCGGGTCAATAGGCGCTTTCACACTGCGGTACTTTTCCCACAAAGGTTCATGTGAACTTAGTTCATGTGAACTCTTTTATCGCGTTCACACCAAAAAGAGCCGGTACTAAAATTAGTTCATGTGAACCTTTTTACCCCCTCGAAAGTCCCTGCTAGAGAGCAGGGACTTTCGAACGGCTCTTTTGTGAGAAAATAGCTACATTTCTGATTGGCTGGGCGGATTGCAAACCACGCCCCGTAAAACTCCCAAAAAGTTTTGTGAAGCCGCCATTTTATTATCCTCGCATTAGCATTATTAGCATTAGCATCAGTCCAGCGCAGAAACGCAGAGAGACTAACTTATGGCAACACAAAATAAACCATGGGAGCGGTGGAGATGAGGAGGTGTCGGCGTTCTGGCGATTTACTCGGAAGGCTTCAGTAGAAGCTGCTGGGAGTCCCAGCAGCTTCTACTGAAGCCAGTCCCTAACTCCGGGGACTTCCGGCCGGGGACTTTGGGCGGCAGTATACGCCGTGAAGTGGTTTGCGGCCTGCCAGTAAATCCAAAGCAGAAGAAGAACAAGTGACGTCAGCGGCTTCATTTGCCTAATCCACCCCCACGGACTTTTTCCAGTGTGAACGCGATCTGTACTTAGTTCATGCGAACTAAAGAGTTCACATGAACTAAGTTCACATGAACCTTTGTGGGAAAAGTACCGCAGTGTGAAAGCGCCTAATGCGACTGATTTCAATAGAGCAGGTCACAAATGTGTATGATGTGTTACGCTTTATATTGTTCACGTGCTGTAATAAAGAAACACAATGACGATTTCATATCACATCTGATCTTTAATAAGACAACAGGGGCCTCTGTTATTACCACAGACTCCAGATATTAGTGAGACTGCACACTCAAACTGTCCACTGGGTCTGATCTGTTGTACGTTTACTGTGTGTTTGTTTTTTACTTTGGACAGAGCCAGGCTAGCTGTTTCCCTCTGCTTTCAGTCTTTATGCTAAGCTATGCTATACATAATATTTCAGTGAATCCGTCCTGCAAGTTTTTGTCTTGCAGCAAATTTAAACTATAAAATGTACACGTGATTTTGGCCATGGCTTTAGTCTTTGAGATGTGTCCAAAGACGACTTTTGGCCAAGGTGCATCCAACAGTCCTCTGATGTTGGTTCGGTGTGTCCGCGCCTTAAGACAATCCCACTGCACTTCAGCTGCATTCACATGATTCGTGATTTGCTCTTTGCTCACCGCAAGGTTGGTTGCAGAGCCTTGTGGAGAAAACAGCCAGTTACGTCCCATGCTAGCGCGCCAGATGAAATAGAGGAGGAGATACTTGGAGAATAGGGATGTGCATCTCCATCACTAGGCCGATGCGATGTGCATCTCGATACGTTGCGGTGAATCTTAACATCCCTATTGGAGAATGCACATTTCGGCACATTTCCTTAGCATTTAGAGAATTCATCAAGCTCCTGTCATGGCTTCCACTTAGTTCATCTGGGTCATTTCACCCAGTTAGGACCCCTCCTGAGCAAAAACCAATATATGAGTGCAGCAGGACTCTGCCATCTATCTGCCCTGTTGATTCATCCGGATCAGCTTCCCTTCAGATCCACCAAGGAGCCACCCTTTTGACTTTTTTTTAAATTAGCCTTGCTATGCAGTGTCAATGACAAAATGGCGGCGATTGGAGTTGTCAGGTTCACAAAGACCTTTTGGAAATATGATGTGACATCACAGAGTCTACGTCCATTCATGTTACCCTCTGGATGAATTGGAATGACTTTGGTGGTCCTCTGACTTTTCATCGAGTGCTGTTATGATTTATGGGTCTTTGGATACTTTGGTTTACCTAGAGAATTAATGACATTCGTCAACCTCAGCAGTACTTTGTGTTTAATATTGTTAGCATGCTAACACACATAACTGACATGTTAAATAATATCTCTACATACAAATAGCCAACACTTAAATGTAAAGCTATTTATCAAGATTACATTTTGTGACTTAAAAGAATTATATCCTGCAAGCTTTACAGTTTCCTGTAGCATTTTGTCTATAATATTTTGGGAATAGAATCACCGTTGATCACCTGTCGCTGACATGCCAAGAGCTCTTGCTAAGAGCAACTCAAAATAACTGAACAATCTGCTGTGTATGCGTGTCTGTGTGTGTGTTTTGTGTGTGTGTGCAGACATGGCGTGGCTCCGTCAGAGTCGAGGTTCTCCCCGACTCGTGCTGGTGGTGGTGTGTGTCGCTCTGCTGCTCGACAACATGCTGCTGACTGTGGTCGGTGAGTAAAACCACTCCAGATGTGTGTCGGTTAAGATACACATTGAGATACGGCATTAATATGATTATTTATTTATTTTCATTTACAACACCAAGACATGTTTCAAACTGTTTCAGATTATCTGAAAAAACTCCTTATTTCAAAGCTTTGAACAAATGTTTTTTCTTTTGATAATATAGAAAAAACATTTACATGTAAATGGTCTGCAAAAGCTAAATTCCCTGTGTTCCCTCAGAGGGAGTTTTTCTCCTACACACTCCCCCCATGCCTGAAACGCTTCCTCCTTGGTTTACTTCTGCAACATAGTGACATCACTATGTAACGCTCGCACTTCTATTGGCTAATGCTCCAACACATTGTACGTGATAGGCTAAGGGGCGGGATGTCTCCAAGCAGTTGACTAATCACATCAGAGCCGGCGAACTCTGTGCATTGTTCACAGGGTTAACATAAAGCCAGGGTCACATGAGGTCAGCTGTGCACATACTTTTGTCACTGTGCTGTTCCAGACATGGCACAGTAACAGATCGTCCTCCAATGTTCCTCTAGCTGCTGGAAACAGATTAGTGACGCATCTAAAAACCCGGAGGTTAAAGCTGTCGTCAGTAGTTAGACTAAGAGCTGTTTGTAAAGGCTGCACACACACACACACACACGCACGCACGCACGCACGCACGCACGCACGCACGCACGCACACACACACACACACGGCAGGTTGTGACAAAAAGACCCTTTGACTTTGAACTTTAAAGTCTACAGTTTCTTAGTTCACAGTTGTTTCCTTCGGTCTCTTCTCCCATAACATCTCTTTCGCTGCTCTTCCTCGACTGATGTGTTTTATATGTCGTTACTTTGAATATATGTCTTGTTAAAAGCACATTTTAAATATTTATATATTTGAAAATTCAAAACACATCATATACGTCATGATTTAATGACAGGAGAACTTTGCAAATCTAAGTTGATATTTAGCCATATGAATGAAATTGTTTACAGGATATTTAACCTTTGCTTAATTAAAATACATTTGACATTTAAAATAGTTGACTTCTTTCTTTACGGGAATTGTATAAAGGCAATATATGGCTGTCAATATTTTACATGTGGCCTGGAAGACCTCAGCGCGATGTCTCCCGCAGGTTTGAACAAGACTTAATTCAGTAGTATTAATGTAATACATTTTAAGGCAGTGAAATGATTGTCCCTGGTGAGCTTTCATGAAAAATACAAAGAGACAAACTATATCACTGCACTGAGCATTTGTTACAGGACATATGTGTTAATGAGCTTGATCAGGAACCCTGAATGAACCAGTTATCTTCCTCCTCCAGTGCCGATCATCCCGACCTTCCTCTACGCCATCGAACATCCCAGTTCAGAGCTCCAGACCGCCCAGCCCTCCCTGGTCCCTGTGCCCAGCCTCAGTGCACCACGCTTGGGCACGGTGACCGCACAGTCCCCCTCCCCAAGGTTAAAATTCCAGACCTCCAGCAGGAGCTCGGATTTCCCTGAGCCCAGCCACAGTGCACCGGTCCTGGGTACACAGTCAGATCAGAGCCCCCGGTTGTCTCCTCTGGTGTCCCTGTTTGACAACTCTACCTTCAGCCTGCAGGAGATTCGGACTGAGCCCACCCCTTACAAAGAGACCACGGACCGGAGTGGCCTGAACACAGAACAGGAGATCAACGCAACTACAGTAGGTGATATTCACC